>NW_027189386.1:0-2500 GCF_040958095.1 Procambarus clarkii
AACCTTCTTCACCTTGTCATAATCGCCGGAGTCGTCAATGGATAACGTGAAGTAGGCGATTTGGGCCTTCCCAGTCAAGACTGACTGTATCATGATGGCCCAATTCTCCCTTGGCCACTCCAAAGAGGCAGCGACTTTCTCGAAGGCTGCGAAGAACTTCGAAACTTCCCTCTCGTTAAATTTCGGGACCATTTTGATGTTCCTTACCGGATCGAAACTGCTGGTGTCCGTTGTTTGCCTCCGACCACCGCCTAATCGTAATACTTCTAGTTCATGTTGTCTCTGTCTTTCGTTTTCTTCTCTCTCTCTCGCTGTTCTCTTTCTCGTTTCGCTTCTCTCTCTCGCTCTTCTCTTTCTCGTTTCTCTTCTCTTTCTCGTTCCTCTCTTTCTCGTTTCTCTGCTCTTTCTCGTTCCTCTCTTCTCTCTTCTCGTTCGAATTCTAAACGTCGTATCTCTAATTCTTTTCCTAATCTCTCTCTTTCCATTTCTTGTCTTTCTCTTTCCATTTCTAATTTCTTATCTTCTCTCTCTCTAGCTTTCTCTTCCCTCTCTTTAGCGATTTCTAGCTTTTTCCATTCTATTTCTCGATGGATCTCTAGTTCACGCATTTTCACAGTAAGCACACTTATATTTAGTTCACTCTCATCACTTTCGATATCACTGCTCTTACCTTCCTGTTCAGTGGAAGCTATTTCCTCACCTTCCTCTATACTAGGAGTCTCGCCTTCCTGTTTCTCTGCCTTCAAATGCCGGTGAACCTTGGACAAGAGCTCCACACGGGAATCACTGGCACGGATCTTTATCTCCAGGTAGGCGCTCACTAGTACAAGTTCCGGTTTGCTCAGATATTTTAATCTGGCAAGACAGTCCTCTTTGTTCAGAAAAGCCTGCACATCGTCCAGATCATCGATGGTAGCTTTTTCTGCCATTGTCACAGATGGAACACTTAACTAGCACTTAACACACCACTTTCACGTTAGCACTTAACGCACTGAGCACTGTTCTACGTCAATATTGCACTTTATCGCACCAAACACTGCACTTGCCAATATTGCACGTAAGTACTTCGGGCACCGCAATACGCAATATCGCACTTAATCACAGCGAACACTTCGCTCTACAATATTGCACTGAATCACGCCGAGCACCGCACTACTCAATATTGCACTTAATCGCTTAGTCACAGCGAGCACCGCACTGCGCAATATTGCACTTAGTCACTCTGAGCACCGCATAGGACGTATAACGTCCCAATCGTCACACACAGGGGAAATTATTTACAGGGATTACGCCACTTCACCACCCCTGTCAAACATACTTAACAAGGGGACGGATCCCGCTGGGGATGCCAATTATGTAACGGCCCTTTCGGGTCGCAACTGGGTTCATACTCTGATGTTATTAGAGGAAGGGTATCCGGCCCCAAGCCAGTAGTGGCTTTCAAGGGATGAGATCCGTGACGCAACTAAAATAAAAGGGGAAGGGAAAGAAAGGCAAAAACTTAAGATTATAATTACCTTCACCAATAAGTAATATATAAAAGTAACACAGGGGGAGGGGTATTAACACTACACAGGGGAAGTATATACACGGTCGTCTTCTCCTGAAGACGCTGTATCCTCTCGGTGCCAAGTCCTCGGTGCTCTCGTGGTCTCTTGACGAATCCTTCGATCAAGCTGAGTCTACCCCTGACACAGGCCAGCCAAAACACAGTTCCACTGGGGCACCGCCGTGGAGGCCGTCAACCACAAGTCCAGCAAGCTGCTGGCAGGTTCCGGATCAGCAACGCTGTTCAGGCCACTCCACGAGCGATACTAGGGTAGCGCCCTAGTCACGAGCCTCGTGTGATACCACAAATCACTCTCCTGTCCACAATACCCCAGTGGTCAATCGTCTCCAGCAGTCGGTCCCGGGTACGACAAGCCTTCAACTGCCACTTGACTGGCAGGGTAACACCACAGTGTTCCTCCGGGAGGCGATTCACAGCTGCTGCAGCAAAGCACAAGGTATGGGGACGGCTGCCTTGGGTAGACTGACTCAACTTCCCTTACAGCAGTCCCAGGTCGACTCTGTAAGCAGACACGTCATCAATAACAGGGACACACTAAAGCACCTCACTTACCGGCTCAGACACAAACGCCCGACGTATCCACTCCATAGATGGCGCAGTTGTCTGAGCACCACCTCACCAGAGGTCAGCAGCGGCTGTGTTGTGAGCTGAACCGGACTGGAAACTGGCCCTTGTGGCCAGTACGCCTTTTCCTCGCCAGGTGTCGTCGTCCATTTGGAGGGGGTTTCGGGAGCTGACCCACAGATGGCGCGGTCGTCACTGCTCCGTGCTCGGACGCTGGATCCGGGTCCGTAACAGGGTTCGAGTCACTTCTGGGGTGTGAGTTTTCAGTTGTATATAGTCCGGGGGACCATTCAGGCTTGTTTGCATTTGTGTTCCTCACGTGTGCCCCAAAGAATGAGGTGATTTGATAAAATGCTATGCCCATGA
>NW_027189386.1:7500-235138 GCF_040958095.1 Procambarus clarkii
ATTCCCTAGTCATCAGAAAAATATCCATGTTCTTCATGTTTCATTGTCATTTCATAACTAAAATTATCCATCAATCAACAGAAAAAGTCATATTCATCATCATTGTTCCTAACTAAAATTATGTTTTGGCAAGTAAGAAAAATAACCAAAGATATCTTTCATCGCTGTTCTTAACGGACATTATACTTTGGGGAGCACAAAATAGTCTCCCTCATCATGTTTGTCTTTTCCTAAACTACAAGTATTCATCAGTCAAATAAAAATAGCTACTTCATCATGTTTCCCTGTCATTTCTTAACTGAAATGTCACTTCTCTCATCTGAAATAGACATGTATAACCTCTTTCCATCACTGTTCTTAACTAAAGTAGCCTTTCACTTTGCTAAAATAGTCATATTCATCATTGTTCCTAACTAAATTATATGTCGTTAAGTAAGAAATATAGTCAAAGACACTCTTCGAGACATCAAGGACTTACTCAAAGACATCAAAGTTACTCTTGTTGTTCTCAGAAGTCATTCTCAAAGTCATCACCGATTTTCTCAGAGGCACCAAAGTTATTCTCTGAGTTAACAAAATACTACTCATGTTCTCAGAAGTCATTCTCAAAGTCCTCACTGATTTTCTCAGAAACAGCAAAGTTATGCTCGGAGTCACCTTCGTTCTTCAGAGAAACTTTCCAAAACATCTTTGTTCATCAAAGTTATTCTCGGAGTCATCAAAGGTATTCTCTAACTCACTTTTGGTCATTAAAGTTATTTTTCTATGTTATAAAAGTTTGTCTCAGAGACATCTAAGTTCATCTTAGAGTCATCAAATGTAATCTCTAACTCACTTTTGTTCATCAAAGTTGATCTCAGAGTTAACAAAGGTAATCTCTAACTCACTCTCGTTCATCAAAGTTGTTTCAAAGACATCGAAGTTAATCTCAGTTATCCAAAGATATTCTCATGTCCACAAAGTTATTCCAAGAGACGTCAAACTCAATCTCAGACATCTTCGTTCATAAAAGTTATTCTCAGAGACAACTAAAGTTATTCTCTAAGAGCTATCAAAAGTTATTCTCAGTCGAGATATGTTATTCTCTAAGTACCCTTCCGTTCATCAAAGACATTCTCTAAGCTCTCAAAGTTATTCTCTAAGACAACAAAGTCATTCTCAGTCATCAAAAGTTATTCTCAGACTCACCTTCGTTATTCAAAGAAGCCTTCCGAGACATCCTCGTTCATCAAACCCAACCTCAGAGCCATCAAAAAGTTAAATACAGTCATCAAAGTTATTCTCTAAGTAACTTTTCGTTCATCAGAGAAGCTTTCTAAGACATCTTTGTTCATCAAAGTTGATCTCTAAGACATCAATGTTGTTCTCTAAGACATCAATGTTGTTCTCTAAATCATAAAGTTAATCTCTAAGACATCAATGTTGTTCTCTAAATCATAAAAGTTAATCTCTAAGGCACCTTCGTCTACTAGAGAAACTTTCCAATCCATCTTCGTTGATCAAAGTTATTCTCAGAATCATCAAAGAGATCTCTAATTCACTTTCGTTCACCAAAAGTTGTTCTCTAAGACACATTCGTTCATCAAAGAAACTCTCCGTCCATCATGTTATTCTTCAAGTCATCTTCAGTCATAAAATTTCTCTCCAAAATGTAACTAGTTCAGCTTTTCATACCAAACCCGCGCTTCTGTTAAATATATTTTCTTAGCCACTTTACCCTAAAACTGTTCTCAGAACTACACTGTCCAAATCCTACGTAACCTATCCTCTCCACCCAATGTTACTTAGTTAGCGCAACGTTCCTAAACCTGACTTTACCTATCCTAACTTACCTTACCTTTACCTATCGTACCTAACTTAACCTGCATAACATAACTTTACCTATCCTAACAGGACTTACCTTACATTACTTATCTTACTTAACTTAACCTACACAACCTAACTTACATAACTTATCTTACTTATCCTAAAGTAACCTAACTTGCTTTACCTAACTTAATCTACATTCCCAAACTGCTGTATCCTAACTTATCTAGTCCAAACCAGCCATGATCTAACTTACATAATTATTCCTGCTTGTCTTTGTGTTTCGTCAATCATTGTCTCATATTCATTTACTCATTTCAAGGGTTAATTTCTCAAATGGACATTTTTGCATTTCAAGTGTTATTTGTTCAAGATTGAGTGTTTAACCATTTCAAAGGATTTTTGGTATATATGGGAATTTACTCGTTTCAAGGGCAAATTTCTCAGGGCAAATTTCTCAAATGGTCATTTTTGCAGATCAAGGGTTATTTGTTAAAGTTCATCAAGTTGCTCATAAGTTGTATTTATTATGTTTGTTATTATTTATTTATTCGTATTCCCCAACCTTTTAACCTAACCTTTCAGATGTAGTTTATGGTGTTTTTGACAGATTTGTTGAATATATTATCCTTTTCCTAACCTTTCAGATGTAGTTTTGTTTCTCCTTTGTATATTTTTACCCAAACCCACCATCCCACTTAACCTTCTTTCTCAAATTCAAGTCTAGTGCTCCCATGCTCTTCCTCTCCCCTCTCTCTTACTCTTTTCTCCTCGTTTCATGCTCTCACTCACTTGCTCTCTTGTTTTTCTTACTAGATCTGATTCTTTACTATTGTAATTTTTATTATTACTAAGATAAAGAATGAACTTATATGTGAAAACAAAGTAAAGAAGGAAAGATGCAAGTGAGTGAGAGCATGAAACGAGGAGAAAAGAGTAAGAGAGAGGGGGGAGGAAGAGCATGGGAGCACTAGACTTGAATTTGAGAAAGAAGGTTAAGTGGGATGGTGGGTTTGGGTAAAAATATACAAAGGAGAAACAAAACTACATCTGAAAGGTTAGGAAAAGGATAATATATTCAACAAATCTGTCAAAAACACCATAAACTACATCTGAAAGGTTAGGTTAAAAGGTTGGGGAATACGAATAAATAAATAATAACAAACAAAATAAATACAACTTATGAGCAACTTGATGAACTTTAACAAATAACCCTTGATCTGCAAAAATGACCATTTGAGAAATTTGCCCTGAGAAATTTGCCCTTGAAACGAGTAAATTCCCATATATACCAAAAATCCTTTGAAATGGTTAAACACTCAATCTTGAACAAATAACACTTGAAATGCAAAAATGTCCATTTGAGAAATTAACCCTTGAAATGAGTAAATGAATATGAGACAATGATTGACGAAACACAAAGACAAGCAGGAATAATTATGTAAGTTAGATCATGGCTGGTTTGGACTAGATAAGTTAGGATACAGCAGTTTGGGAATGTAGATTAAGTTAGGTAAAGCAAGTTAGGTTACTTTAGGATAAGTAAGATAAGTTATGTAAGTTAGGTTGTGTAGGTTAAGTTAAGTAAGATAAGTAATGTAAGGTAAGTCCTGTTAGGATAGGTAAAGTTATGTTATGCAGGTTAAGTTAGGTACGATAGGTAAAGGTAAGGTAAGTTAGGATAGGTAAAGTCAGGTTTAGGAACGTTGCGCTAACTAAGTAACATTGGGTGGAGAGGATAGGTTACGTAGGATTTGGACAGTGTAGTTCTGAGAACAGTTTTAGGGTAAAGTGGCTAAGAAAATATATTTAACAGAAGCGCGGGTTTGGTATGAAAAGCTGAACTAGTTACATTTTGGAGAGAAATTTTATGACTGAAGATGACTTGAAGAATAACATGATGGACGGAGAGTTTCTTTGATGAACGAATGTGTCTTAGAGAACAACTTTTGGTGAACGAAAGTGAATTAGAGATCTCTTTGATGATTCTGAGAATAACTTTGATCAACGAAGATGGATTGGAAAGTTTCTCTAGTAGACGAAGGTGCCTTAGATATTAACTTTTATGATTTAGAGAACAACATTGATGTCTTAGAGATTAACTTTATGATTTAGAGAACAACATTGATGTCTTAGAGAAGTCTTCATTGATGTCTTCATTGATCACAGTTAACAAGAACAATTTGTAGGTAGAGATCGCGTCTCCGTGACGATGTGAAATGTTTCTCTCTTTTAGTAAACGCTAACCTACTGACTTTGACTGAGTTTACTAAGTGAAGTGTCGTGTGGTGGACTTTAGAGAGGGAGAGAGACAGAGACAGAGACAGAGTGAGAGATAGAGAGAGAGAGAGAGACAGAGAGAGAGAGAGACAGAGAGAGAGAGAGAGAGAGAGAGAGAGAGAGAGAGAGAGAGAGAGAGAGAGAGAGAGAGAGAGAGAGAGAGAGAGAGAGAGAGAGAGAGAGAGAGAGAGAGAGAGACAGAGAGAGAGAGAGAGAGAGAGAGACAGAGAGAGGCACAGAGACAGAGAGAGAGAGAGACATAGAGAGAGAGACAGAGAGAGACAGCGAGAGACAGAGCGAGACAGAGACAGACAGAGAGAGTGAGAAAGAGAGAGAGAGAGAGAGAGAGAGAGAGAGAGAGAGAGAGAGAGAGAGAGAGAGAGAGAGAGAGAGAGAGAGAGAGAGAGAGAGAGAGAGAGAGAGAGAGAGAGAGAGAGAGAGAGAGAGAGAGAGAGAGAGAGAGAGAGAGAGAGAGAGAGAGAGAGAGAGAGAGAGACAGAGACAGAGACAGAGAGACAGATCGTTACTCTTAAAATGTTATTTGGGCAAAGAACGAACGAAGTTGGTATATTCTCCACGTTACATTAATGATATTGGGTAAAGAACGAAGTTAGCATATTGGTCGTGTTACCTTACAAGGATGTAAGGGTGAGAGTGAAGGCGGGCTTGAAAATTGACATGGTGATCATCCTCTGATGCGTTGTCAGTCTAAGTGAAATGGAGAAAGATATGTGAACAGCGGCAGCAGGAGAAAGGAAAATGATGTTACTTTCCCCAACTATTAAATGATCTGGAGAGAGAGAGAGAGAGAGAGAGAGAGAGAGAGAGAGAGAGAGAGAGAGAGAGAGAGAGAGAGAGAGAGAGAGAGAGAGAGAGAGAGAGAGAGAGAGAGAGAGAGAGAGAGAGAGAGACAGAGACAGAGACAGAGACAGAGACAGAGACAGAGACAGAGACAGAGACAGAGACAGAGAGAGATAGAGAGAGAGATAGAGAGAGAGACAGAGACAGAGAGATAGAGAGTCGCAAACCGTAGCGAAACGCACTGGTAATGGTTGCCCGGTATGGGAGCGGGTGGGGATGAGGGGTGGGAGTGATTGATGGCTGACAGGTGTGTCTGTCGGCAGGAGTAAGTACCTCGCGCCTCCTTACCGGAATCCACAGTGTATGGGGAGTCGTTGTGGGACGAACATCGACACTCTGAAGACAACGAAAACCTTTTAGACAAAATGGCCCCCACTTCCGCAGGAGAGTGCCCTCTAGCTCTCTCACCCCTCAACACGTGCGACTTCCTGTAGAGGGGAAGCTAATGGACCTCCCCGGCCTTCCTCTCAGGTATGTGGGTTCTCCTCTCCCTCCCCCCCTCACCTCTCCCCAAACAACATATCCAATATGCTGGTTCCCCTCTCATCCTCTAATCACGATCATCAAACTAATATTATCCTCACTCAGGATTAAGTCTATGACAAACACACATACATATTCATTTACTCCTTCCTCATATTCCACTCTTATCCTTGTATTTTTCCTACTCTACCACATAGCACACATACTCTCCTACAACATGAACTCCTATCTTTCCTGACCACGTACCTTAACCCCCAAGGACTAGACCCGCGCGCGGGGTGGGGGGCCGCACCTGCTCACACGCGCCAAACTTCCGGGAAATTCCCAAACCCCTGTGACTAGACACCCACGCAAACATGACCTCCCCTCTTTCATGACCACATACCCAAACATCGGACGCTCACACGCGTCCGAAACACGCCAAAACTTCCGGGAAATTCCCCCAAAACCCCATGTGACGACGACGCGCGCGGCACCTGTCGGGTGGCACTCAAGAGTGCCACCTGGGGCAGCTGGTGCGCGCGGTCGTAGTCACATATTTCACTACTCACTGCACCAAACTTAGACCCTTAAAAGAGATGGTAATTTTAGGGTATTTAAACCCTCCAAACATCAGATCACTTGATGTTCCCAATTTTCTGATGGGAACCTCAGACCATTTGGGAAGGCATCAGATGAGGGAGTGGGGAATGGTGGAGATGACGAGGGGACGGAAGTGAAAGTTGGTGGGGAGGATGAGGGGACAAGGGAGGGGGTAATGGTGGGGAAGGACGAGGGGGACGGGGGAGTTTGGGATGGTGGGGACGAGGGGATGGAGAATGGTGGAGAGGACAAAGGGACTGGGGAGTGGGGCATGGTGGGAAGGAAGAGGGGATGGTGGAGTGGGGAATGGTTGGGAGGCCGAGGAGATGGGTGACGAGAGAATGGTGGGGAGGAGTGGGGGACACGGAAGGTTGCTGTGGCTCAGCAACGCACATGCGTTACTGAGCCACAGCAACATGTGGCCGGGTACTGCTAGTATATATATTATATATTATATATATATATATATATATATATATATATATATATATATATATATATATATATATATATATATATATATATATATATATATATATATATATATATATATATATATATATATATATATATAATGTGTGTGTATATCACGAAAATAATATATATATATATATATATATATATATATATATATATATATATATATATATATATATATATATATATATATATATATATATATATATATATATATATATATGACAAATCACCAGAGCGAAACAGACTGGTATCAGGTAACCCCTGGTGACAAATTGAGATCGTTGTGAGTGACCTAGAGTGAACTAAGGAGTGCCACTGCCTAAGTAATCTGTGTGATTTTACCACAGTGTACCGTATGGTACCATATAACCTGCAGCCGCCACTGTCAAGAGCATGTAGCTAGCCTCGAGCCGCCAGCCACCCTGCCTCACTGTACCACGTGACGTCACCACCCTTACTCACCGCCAGTGCCATCAAGTGTGTGCGTGTGTCTGTTAGACATGCAGCTCGCCCTCCTGCGAGTACCCTCCGTGTCAAGTACGGTTTGTGGGAAAGCCTGTCGCCAATGGTCTCACGTCAGAACGAGCGAAACCAGCCGTCAGACCACCTACGAGTTCTTGCATAAATGTGCCCGAGTGAGTGAGTGAATAAGAGAGGTAGCCTACCTGTAAGTACAAGATCATGTTATTGTATTAGTGTGTCTGTCTGTGTTGATCTGAGGGATCAACCACAGTTCTCACCTTATTATACCTGACACACGTATAGGTGGAGACCTAGACACCCGACGGTGTATGCGTGTTTATCTGTGTGGTATCACAACATTTCACTCATCTGTGAATGTGAGCTTCACATACACCACACATTTAGTTATTGTGTGATTTTATTATTGTGCGTGTTATTGCCTGTCCCATTGACAGTGCTAGTGTGATTTATTGCGCATCATCATTACCCGAGTATCCGGTTGGAACTCCTGTGATCCCTTTGCACACCGGCAGTTAGGTTGCCGTGTTAATGATTGGCTGTCAACTGTGTTAAGTTAGGTGTTTCTCCACGAGTGGATACGAGTCGATTAGCCAGACGTCAAGAGCCTCGCTAATATAACCATAGCCTTTCTGACGCCAATCTAAAGTAAATCAAGCACCCTTTGTATTATTGGTTAAGTTAGTAAATAAACTACTGTTAAGCTTTATGCGGTGTTTCCGTTGAACCACTTCTGAATACTGCCAACTATTTACTCAAGCCTTCAGCTACAAGTATCTTCGACATCGAGTTGCCTATTATTCTCTAAACTATAAATGTGATGAGGACCCTAGGAGTCCCTTAAAGTGTTTCAAGCATTGAGGAGATTCCAACGACCAACGTGGAGCAGGACCAGGTGAGGCTAGTCTGAGAAGAGACCCTCAAGGACTCTAACTCAACCTTGCTCCCAGGCCCTGTACGGTTGCTCTCGTATTTTCACTGCTGATTCCGACAGCTTCGTGAAGCGTCTGCCACATGTACATTGGCGACGTACGCATTGCAGTCGGGAAAGCAAAATAGAAAACCCCACATCGTGACTGTCTCCTCTGTAACTGAGGTGAACCTTTGGTCAAAACTGTACATATATCTAATGTGTTCAATGTCTTCACCAGATAACCTTCACCTCCTAGCGAAAACTGTACATACAACTAATGTCCCTATGAGCTCAATATCTTCACCACATAACCTTCACTTCCTGGCCAAAAATAGTTACCAATAAATCAACATATGGTCAAACACTCCACATAATGGACAACTATAAATGGGTACACTAACTTGCACATATATGTCTAATATTGGTAAGTCCCTTGACGATTGTTCATCAATAACATTCCCTGAGGTAATTAAGATCAGCCATTCTCGACACTAAGACAAAAGAATATTACATGCATGGAAAGGTATGAGCAGTTGGTCATAGGAGACACTGCTAACGACCCGTTGTTGAGTGCCTTAAACACTCCAATGGGATAATGGGGCAATGTTTACACTGATGCATCTGGCAGCGTGGCGCCTCCCTTGCTGGCTGAGACCCAGTAACAGTCTGGGCTTCACACTGTCCTCCAAATATATCATCCCAGCCTCTTGTTTACACACTGCTTTTGTAACTGTGTGCACCTGTGTACTGCTGTGTAACTATGTGCACCTGTGTACTGCTGTGTAAATATGTGCACCTGTGTACTGCTGGGTAACTATGTGCACCTGCGTACTGCTGTGTAACTATGTGCACCTGTGTACTGCTGTGTAACTATGTGCACCTGTGTACTGCTGTGTAACTATGTGCACCTGTGTACTGCTGTGGGAGTGGACGGGGGTAGAGGGAAAGACCCGGCTTAAAAAAGGTGAAACGTATAGGAGTCAATATCTCCACTAGTTTATAATCACATCTCCGCCATTCTAGTTCTCTTCACACAATGGGAGGAGTTCCCCCTTTCTCCACTAGTTTATAATCACATCTCCACCATTCTAGTTCTCTTCACACAATGGGACTTTCCACCTGCAGAGTTCAGTACGGTCATCCCGTGCAATTGGTGTTTGCCAGAGATGAATTTATAATAATCTGACCCAATTAGCACTCCTATATCTTTGATACGGTCAGATTTGTTTTATGGCACAGCTAATTTGACTCACTGCTGTTTAAAATGTTTAATTGTGATCCCTAGACCTGGTACATGTAGGTCAGATGGGATTGTGTCCACGACTATAGAGAATACAGGTCTGAGGTAACCACCCAAGGGAATGTAGGGTTTGACTACGTTGTAGGGTTTACGTCCACTGTTGGATAAAAACCCAAGTATATTCAGGGTGACCTGCATCACTGGTTTGAATTCCATTTGTTCTGCTGCCTCTGTGTGACAAAGGTTTTCTGGGAACCCTCATAAAACAGCCTTTTGACTAGTAGTTACCTTTTCCCCTGAGGCAGAGTTAACATGGCTGTTGGGAGGATTGCAGCAGTGTTGGTTTGGGTCAGCATAGCCCCTGTACTGCCTTCCACTTGACAGTCGTTGTCTGCTGTAGTTGTTTTGGGTTTAACGCCGGGTGACGATGGAGTTGGTCTCCTACCGTCACCCCTTCACATTCCATCCCGTTGTTGACGTGAGTAGTATAAATGAGGCCAAGTAGGGGCCGTTTTGCTTTTTCCGACGGCCCCTACTTGGCCTCATGTTTTTTCGTTGCCCCGGTGAGATTTTCACTCCCCTTCTGTGTCCGTTTTCTAAGTTGTGTCGAAGTCATTGACATTTATCCGACGGCCCCTACTTTGCCTCATGTTTTTTCGTTGCCCCGGTGAGATTTTCACTCCCCGTCTGTGTCCGTTTTCTAAGTTGTGTCGAAGTCATTGACATTTATCCGACGGCCCCTACTTGGCCTCATGTTTTTTCGTTACCCCACTGGGTGATTGCCTTGTAGTCCATGAAATTTCGCTCAAGGGGATTAAAAGGTCCCTTGTAGTCATACATGATTTTGGTTACCCCTGGGTTGTCTAAGCACAGGCATCGCTTTAGTGAGGGATTTGGTGAGTATGGTTGGTGCTCTGAGAGCAGAGATGGATTCCCTGCGGGAGGAGGTGCGACAGCTGGGACTTCGGGAGGAAACGAAGGAGGAGGCCAATGTTGACGGGACCTCATTAAGAAGGACTGACGGGACTAGTATTAAGAAGTCCTCGTCTTGGCAAGTTGTGAAAGACAGGGGTCTTAAGAAGACCTTGGCAAAACCGACAACTAATAGCCTACACCTAAGGACTTTTAATGCATTTGACGTATTAGAGGACGAGTGCTGTGTTGAACCTGTTGTTCAATGAGGTGGCAAAGACAAAGTAACGAGGAGCATTAAAGCGCAGGTCCCTCAAACTGCTCGAAAGGAAAAGGGAGAATCGAAGCGAATTTTGGTTGTGGGAGATTCCCAGGTGAGGTATTTAGACAGAACGTTTTGTGCCAGAGATAGGGGGAACAGATTAAGGGTTTGCTACCCGGGAGCTGGAATTGGTGATATTGTTGGAAACATGAATGATATTATGACAGGAAATGGGAACAAACCCATTATTTGTATTAGTGCAGGGGGTAATGATGTTGGACGAGTTAGGAGTGAGGAACTAATACAGAGATTCAGGACAGCCATTGAATTAGTTAGGAGCAAGGGAAGAATCCCGATCATATGTGGCATTCTTCCAAGAAAGGGAGTGGGAAATGAATGGATGTCAAGGGCACTTGGTATCAATTGCCGGCTGGAAAGATATTGCAAATCAAATGCAATATCTTTCATAGACAACTGGGAACACTTCTATGGAAGAAATGAAATGTATGCTCGTGATGGGGTGCATCTATCGAGAGCTGGGGTTGTTGATGTTGCGAACTCGTTGGAAGAAGTGGTTACAGGTGTTTGTTTGGATTTAAACTGTTAGTAGATAGAGGTATGGGAATTGATTTGGAGGAAGGAGATAATAAAAGTATGTGTTTGTGGGAGAAAGGAATTGGCAAAATGATCAGGGAAAGAGAAGGGCCTCAAAATAACAATTCACTTAGGGTATATTACACTAACAGTAGAAGTCTAAGAAATAAAATTAACGAATTAAATGCTCTTGTCTACACAGAAAAAATAGATATTATTGCACTTACCGAAACGTGGATGAATGTAGAAAATAGAGAACTATTAGCTGAATATCAAATAAATGGATTTAAACTATTTCACACAGATAGATATATTAGACGAGGAGGGGGAGTAGCCATATATGTTAGGGACAATTTGAAATGTAGTCTCAAAGAGGGAATCAAAACTGAGCCACACTCAGAAACTATTTGGATAGAATTATACGAAAAAGCAAATAACATTATAATAGGAGTTATATATAGGCCACCAAATTTAGACAGAATGGAAGTAAAGCATCTATGGGATGAAATATCTAGGGCATCTAGATCTAACAGTATTTACGTCATGGGTGACTTTAATTTTAGTGGAATAAACTGGTTGAACAAAACAGGGAATAGTGAAGCAGAAGATTTTCTAGAATTAATTGACGATTGCTTTCTTACGCAACACATTAAGGAACCAACACGGGAAAATAATATTTTAGATTTAGTGTTAACTAACAGGGAAACACAAATTAATGACATCGAAATAGGGAGTGAGCTAGGGAACAGTGATCACAAAGTAATCAGATTTAGCATAGAATGGAATAGACCTGTAGGAGAAAATTCTGTTAAAGTGCCAGATTTTCGAAAAGCTGATTTTAATAGCCTAAGAAATTCTTTGGGTCAAATTGATTGGAAAGTCTTGGGTATGGGGTGGGGGCCGGTCTTGGAGCGAGACATGAACCCAGCAATAGGTGACGAAAATGGGGATTTCGATGTGAATTCAATATATAACATATTTAAGAATATTCTAAACAAAGCACAGGAACGTAGTATACCATACAAATTGAATAGATCGAATACTAATGACCCAAAGTGGATAACAAAGAATTTGAAGAACCTTATAGGTAAAAAGAAAGCTTGGTACAAAAGAATTAAAAATGGGGAGGTCACTTTAGAACAGGAATTCGTACAACTGGTTAGAAATGTTAAAAAAGAGATAAGGAAAGCAAAAAGAAACTATGAAGTTCGCATAGCAGGGCAAGCAAAGACAAATCCTAAAGGGTTTTTTCAGTTATATCGTACTAAGACTAGGGAACGGATAGGTCCATTAAAAACTGAGACAGGTCAAATAACAGATAGTGATGAAGAGATGAGTAGTATTTTTAATAAATATTTTGTATCTGTATTTACTAAAGAGGAACTTAACAATATGCCTTCAGCCGAACAAGTCTATGTGGGTGGGGACGAGGACAGGTTGACGAGTTTAGCAGTTACCAGGGAGGATGTTCTTAAACAAATAGTAAAACCCAAACCAAACAAATCCCCAGGGCCGGATGAAGTGTTTGCCAGGGTGCTTAAAGAATGCAAAGAGTAGCTTTGTGACCCACTGTCAACCATATTTAATAAATCAATAGAGTCAGGCAGATTGCCAGAGTTTTGGAAAGTTGCTAATGTGATACCAGTTTTTAAGAAAGGAGATAGATCACTTGCGTCTAACTATCGACCAATTAGCCTAACGTCTATTGTGGGTAAGTTACTCGAATCCATAATAGCAAATAATATTCGTCTTCATCTTGAAAAACATAAATTAATAATTGAGTCGCAACATGGTTTTATAAATGGCCGTTCATGTTTAACAAATTTGTTATCTTTTTATTCTAGCATAGTTGAGGCAGTTGATAGTGGTAAGGATTGTGATGTTGTGTACCTTGACTTTAGCAAAGCTTTTGATACAGTGCCACATGAAAGACTGATTAAAAAGATAGAGGCTCATGGTATTGGGGGTGCTATATTAAACTGGATTAGGGCATGGCTATACCAAAGGAAACAGAGAGTTAGTATAAATGGAGTCAAGTCAGAGTGGGAAAATGTTGTAAGTGGAGTGCCTCAAGACTCTGTCCTGGGACCTCTGTTCCAGGACAGAGTTCCTCTGTTTTATAATATATATAAATGATTTAGATTCAGGTTTGAGTAGCAACATTTGCCGATGATACGAAAATCGGAAGGGAAATTAATTCGGAGGAGGACTCAACTATCACTTCAAGTTGATCTAGATAGGGTTTTGAAATGGTCAAAGGATTGGCAGATGCAGTTTAATGCTGATAAATGTAAAGTTCTGAGGTTAGGTAATGATGATAGAGTTACAAGATACGAGCTAGATGGTGTTGAGATTGCGAAGTCGGATTGCGAAAGGGATCTGGGAGTTATGATTAGTAAGAATTTAAAACAAAAGGATCAATGCATAAATATTCGTAATAAGGCAAATCGGACACTTGGATTTATTAATCGCAACGTTAGTAATAAAACACCTGGTGTGGTTCTCAAGCTATATCTTGCTCTAGTTAGGCCCCATTTAGATTTTGCAGTTCAGTTTTCGTCGCCATATTATAGAATGGATATAAATTCACTTGAACGTGTCCAGCGTAGGATGACTAAGTTAATTCCCCAAATTAGAAATCTTTCATATGAAGAAAGATTAACAAAGCTTAAGTTGCATTGACTGGAAAGGCGAAGAGTTAGGGGTGACATGATAGAGGTTTACAAGTGGATGAATGGACATAACAAAGGGGATATTAATAGGGTATTAAAAGTATCAACACAAGACAGAACACGAAACAATGGGTATAAATTGGATAAGTTTAGATTTAGGAAAGACTTGGGTAAATACTGGTTCAGTAACAGGGTTGTTGATTTGTGGAACCAATTGCCGTGTAACATTGTGGAGGTGGGGTCCCTCGATTGTTTCAAGCATGGGTTGGACATGTATATGAGTGGGATTGGGTGGTTATAAATAAGAGCTGCCTCGTATGGGCCAATAGGCCTTCTGCAGTTGCCTTTGTTCTTATGTTCTTAATGGTCAATGACGTCATCAGCTAGCCAGTCACCCCGTCTTCATCTTCCCTTAATAAGACCGTTTTCTGTTATAGTGTATTTATTCCCATTTTCAATATTTATAGCAAAGGGGATTAAAATGCTGCCTTCTGTCAAGCCTAATGTGCAATGGCGTTAACGATTATAAGCTCGTTTTTCTCAATAAGGTATTACCATACTGTTCCCCATTGTCTAAGATCATTTTATAGCTAAGATTACATGATAATAACATAAGAAATGAGTTCAAACCCTGATACAGAACCAGTATTTACCCAGGTCTTTTTCCTAAATCTAAAACTTATTCCAATTTATGTCCATTGTTTCATGTTCTCTCTAGTGTTGATAATTTTAATAGTCTATTAATATTCCCTTTTTATCATGTCCATTCATTCACGGCTCTATAATGTCACCTCTATTTCTTTGCCTTTCTAGAGAATGTAAGAACATAAGAACATAAGAACAAAGGTAACTGCAGAAGGCCTATTGGCCCATACGAGGCAGCTCCTATTCTATAACCACCCAATCCCACTCATATACTTGTCCAACCCGTGCTTGAAACAATCGAGGGACCCCACCTCCACAATGTTACGCGGCAATTGGTTCCACAAATCAACAACCCTGTTACTGAACCAGTATTTACCCAAGTCTTTCCTAAATCTAAACTTATCCAATTTATACCCATTGTTTCGTGTTCTGTCCTGTGTTGATACTTTTAATACCCTATTAATATCCCCCCGGTTATGTCCATTCATCCACTTGTAAACCTCTATCATGTCACCCCTAACTCTTCGCCTTTCCAGTGAATGCAACTTAAGCTTTGTTAATCTTTCTTCATATGAAAGATTTCTAATTTGGGGAATTAACTTAGTCATCCTACGCTGGACACGTTCAAGTGAATTTATATCCATTCTATAATATGGCGACCAAAACTGAACTGCATAATCTAAATGGGGCCTAACTAGAGCAAGATATAGCTTGAGAACCACACCAGGTGTCTTGTTACTAACGCTGCGATTAATAAATCCAAGTGTCCGATTTGCCTTATTACGAACATTTATGCATTGATCTTTTTGTTTTAAATTCTTACTAATCATAACTCCCAGATCCCTTTCGCAATCCGACTTCGCAATCACAACACCATCTAGCTCGTATCTTGTAACTCTATCATCATTACCTAACCTCAGAACTTTACATTTATCAGCATTAAACTGCATCTGCCAATCCTTTGACCATTTCAAAACCCTATCTAGATCAACTTGAAGTGATAGTGAGTCCTCCTCCGAATTAATTTCCCTACCGATTTTCGTATCATCGGCAAATTTGCAAATGTTGCTACTCAAACCTGAATCTAAATCATTTATATATATTATAAACAACAGAGGTCCCAGGACAGAGCCGTGAGGCACTCCACTTACAACATTTTCCCACTCTGACTTGATTCCATTTATACTAACTCTCTGTTTCCTTTGGTATAGCCATGCCCTAATCCAGCTTAATATAGCACCCCCAATACCATGAGACTCTATCTTTTTAATCAGTCTTTCATGTGGCACTGTATCAAAAGCTTTGCTAAAGTCAAGGTATACAACATCGCAATCCTTACCACTATCAACTGCCTCAACAATGCTAGAATAAAAAGATAACAAATTTGTTAAACATGAACGGCCATTTATAAAACCATGTTGCGACTCAATTATTAAATTATGTTTTTCAAGATGAAGACGAATTTTATTTGCTATTATAGATTCGAGTAACTTTCCCACAATAGACGTTAGGCTAATTGGTCGATAGTTAGACGCAAGTGATCTATCTCCTTTCTTAAAAACTGGTATCACATTAGCAACTTTCCAAAACTCTGGCACTCTGCCTGACTCTATTGATTTATTAAATATGGTTGACAGTGGGTCACAAAGCTCCTCTTTGCATTCTTTAAGCACCCTGGCAAACACTTCATCCGGCCCTGGGGATTTGTTTGGTTTGAGTTTTACTATTTGTTTAAGAACATCCTCCCTGGTAACTGTTAAACTCGTCAACCTGTCCTCGTCCCCACCCACATAGACTTGTTCGGCTGAAGGCATATTGTTAAGTTCCTCTTTAGCAAATACAGATACAAAATATTTATTAAAAATACTACTCATCTCTTCATCACTATCTGTTATTTGACCTGTCTCAGTTTTTAATGGACCTATCCTTTCCCTAGTCTTAGTACGATATAACTGAAAAAACCCTTTAGGATTTGTCTTTGCTTGCCCTGCTATGCGAACTTCATAGTTTCTTTTTGCTTTCCTTATCTCTTTTTTAACATTTCTAACCAGTTGTACGAATTCCTGTTCTAAAGTGACCTCCCCATTTTTAATCCTTTTGTACCAAGCTCTCTTTTTACCTATAAGGTTCTTCAAATTCTTTGTTATCCACTTTGGGTCATTAGTATTCGATCTATTCAATTTGTATGGTATACTACGTTCCTGTGCTTTGTTTAGAATATTCTTAAATATGTTATATATTGAATCCACATCGAAATCCCCATTTAAGTCACCTATCGCTGGGTTCATGTCTCGCTCCAAGACCGGCCCACACCCCATACCCAAGACTTTCCAATCAATTTGACCCAAAAAATTTCTTAGGCTATTAAAATCAGCTTTACGAAAATCTGGCACTTTAACAGAATTTTCTCCTACTGGTCTATTCCATTCTATGCTAAATCTGATTTCTTTGTGATCACTGCTCCCTAGCTCACTCCCTATTTCGATGTCATTAATTTGCGTTTCCCTGTTAGTTAACACTAAATCTAAAATATTATTTTCCCGTGTTGGTTCCTTAATGTGTTGCGTAAGAAAGCAATCGTCAATTAATTCTAGAAAATCTTCTGCTTCACTATTCCCTGTTTTGTTCAACCAGTTTATTCCGCTAAAATTAAAGTCACCCATGACATAAATACTGTTAGATCTAGATGCTCTAGATATTTCATCCCATAGATGCTTTGCTTCCATTCTGTCTAAATTTGGTGGCCTATATATTACTCCTATTATAATATTATTAGCTTTTTCGTTTAATTCAATCCAAATAGTTTCTGTGTGTGGCTCTGTTTTGATTCCCTCTTTGAGACTACATTTCAAATTGTCCCTAACATATATGGCTACTCCACCTCCTCGTCTAATATATCTATCTGTGTGAAATAGTTTAAATCCATATATTTGATATTCAGCTAATAGTTCTCTATTTTCTACATTCATCCACGTTTCGGTAAGTGCAATAATATCTATTTTTTCTGTGCAGACAAGAGCATTTAATTCGTTAATTTTATTTCTTAGACTTCTACTGTTAGTGTAATATACCCTAAGTGAATTGTTATTTTGCGGACCTTCTCTTTCCCTGGTCGTTTTGCCAATTCCTTTCTCCCACAAACACATACTTTTATTACCTCCTTCCTCCAAATCAATTCCCATACCTCTATCTACTAACAGTTTAAACCCAAACAAACACCTCTAACCACTTCTTCTAACGAGTTCGCAACAGCAACAACCCCAGCTCTCGATAGATGCACCCCATCACGAGCATACATTTCATTTCTTCCATAGAAGTGTTCCCAGTTGTCTATGAAAGATATTGCATTTGATTTGCAATATCTTTCCAGCCGGCAATTGACACCAAGTGCCCTCGATATCCATTCATTTCCCACTCCCTTTCTTGGAAGAATGCCACATATGATCGGGATTCCTCCCTTGCTCCTAACTAACTCTATGGCTGTTTTATACCTCTGAATCAGTTCCTCACTCCTAACTCGACCAACATCATTTCCTCCCACGCTAATGCAAATAATGGGATTGTTCCCATTACCAGCCATAATATCATTCATGTTGTTTATAATATCACCAATGCCAGCTCCGGGATAGCAAACCCTTAACCTGTTCCCCCTATCTCTAGCACAAAACGTTCTATCCAAATACCTTATCTGGGAATCTCCCACAACTAATGTTTGCTTAGGTACTTCCTTTACCCTCTGAGGGGCCTGCGCTTCCTTTCTCTTCGTTGCTTTCCCTTTTGCGCGATCCACAGTCTCTCCACAGCACTCGTCCTCCAAAACGTCAAATGAATTAGAGGTTGCTATGGCGTTTGAAGGCGGCTTTATCAAAGTCTTCTTAAGGCCCCTGTCTTTCACAACTCTCCAAGACGAGGTCCCTTTACTGCTGGTCTCCTCCTTCGTTACTTCTCGTTGTTCTTTAAGCTGACGCACCTCCTCCCGCAGAAAGTCCAACTCTGTCCTCAGGGCTCCCACTAAAGTCACCAGGTCCTTAACTACAACTTCCATATTGCTATGATAATATAACAACACTCAGGAGCTCCGATTAACACAACCTCTCACTGTGAATTCACCTGACCGACTGATCAGGTGAAATTTAAGCTTTGTCAATCTTTCTTCAGAGATTGCTTATTGAGCATAGGTCAAAATAAAAATGAAAACTTACTATCTTCCATTTGTATGAAAACAGTCCCCTGCCAGGCGTAGTGACTTCAATGCGATTTCAGTACTAATCCAACATTACTGTATAAACTAACAGTCCCCTGCCAGGCATGGTGACTTCAATGCAATTTCAGTAGTAATCCAATATTACTGCATAAACCCATAAATATATATATATGCGCATCTCACATTCGCTCAAAACATACCTCCCACACCTTACTGTAGCATATAACAGATCAAAAATACTCATTCAGTAAAAGCAAAGGCCTTCTGCAGTTACCTGCTTTTCTGACGTCATCATCCCTAATGTGGCGCGAGGCGTCAACGGGCTAAATGCGGATCCCAGGAGGTTCACACATAAGTGTGAACTCTTAATCTGGCTTAATACCTCAACTGTACTCTGTGGTTCATCAGAGTTGATATTCAGCTACAATGGCTCGTATTTTCGCTCATTGCTCATATTTTCTGATATTCATAAACCCGATCAAACCATCCTAACCTAACCTAACCTAACTTATTATATATAACAAACAAATACGTTCTACAGACCAGTTGTTGTTGTTGTTTAGTGACATCACAAAAGCGACCTCGGGTATAGGGATAAGGTATTGCTGGCCTTTAGCATATAGGTGTCAAGGTATTACAGTACCTGATTGGTCAACTATGTATGACGTCACCAGACAACCAATGCGACCTTTGGCGTCCTACTGGCATGTGTATTTGATGTTAATAATCAAAAATGACTAGACTATCCATCCCCACCTAACCTAATCAGAGGTTTAAGAATATACATTTTAATCATCCACAACTATAACCATTCATTATACAGTGTTAAGTTCAAAATTAAAATAGTTGCCCAAATGGCATACTGCAATTTAAGCAGAATCGTACGTCTGGCAGCAGAGCAGGTAAGCATATCTGGTGGTCATTCGCTATCAATGGGTCAGTTCAACTCCAGCCCTCTTAGGCAGCACAGGAAGCCAGCAACGCTCCAGGACACTTCATCAAACTTCTGCATTATTTATAACGCCAATACGCAACAATGGAAACTTGTCCTTTCTGCAATAGGCCAAAGCAGGGGAAATTGCATCTGTGTAGTGTAAAGTGTAAAGAATGCAATATTTCCTATACTGCTAACTCGCGCCGTGAGTGTACGTTATGCTGTCCCCTGTGTAATGATAACCCTCGTGGGCATTATGATAAGGTCTGCATCAACTGTTCCAAAGTGTTTTGTGCCAATCGTAAGTATTATTATTATTACTATTATTGATATTATTACTATTATTGATATTATTATTATTATTTTTGATATTATTATTATTATTATTATTACTTGTGACATTTACTTGCCTGTAATAGCAGTCATATTATTATTTAGAACATAAGAACAAAGGTAACTGCAGAAGGCCTATTGGCCCATACGAGGCAGCTCCTATTCTATAACCACCCAATCCCACTCATATACTTGTCCAACCCGCGCTTGAAACAATCGAGGGACCCCACCTCCACCACGTTACGCGGCAATTGGTTCCACAAATCAACAACCCTGTTACTGAACCAGTATTTACCCAAGTCTTTCCTAAATCTAAACTTATCCAATTTATACCCATTGTTTCGTGTTCTGTCTTGTGTTGATATTTTTAATACCCTAGTAATATCCCCCCTGTTATGTCCATTCATCCACTTGTAAACCTCTATCATGTCACCCCTAACATACATTATATAGAATTCTCAATCAAATTATTATTATTTTTTTAATCTACAGGATATATTCCTGAACCGTGTCCAGTTTGTCTGCATTTGAAGGATGAGGATACAGAGTCTTCAACCAGTTCGGGTTCTGAGGATATAACAGCTTCTCCGCCTCAACGTGTAAAATCTAAAAGTAAGTCTCTTATTTTCTGCCGCTATTTAACCATTATTTGACAGTTGCAATACTGACATTACTAATTTCCTATTTTGTTTATGTATATTAATATAATTCCATATTTTTAGGGTCGTTAGTTGGGCAGATAGTGGAGGAATATCCTCGCGGATGAGGAGGGGGAGAGCCTAGCACTAATCAAGCTCATACACCGCCATTAGAAGATAGCAACAGGAACAGTCCAAATCGTATGCAATATCCTCAATGATTATTCCCATAACCTTGCAATATTTATTTTTATGAACATTCCTATTTACGACCGCGGGGCGCGAAAGTGTTAAATTTATATTTGTTATTAAAATCTCAATTCTTTTTGTTCTAGGGAGCCAGTTAGAGGATGAGGACTCCCTGCATTTGGTTTGGGAAGCAGATTCGGATATGGAAGCCAGCCAGCCTATCGCTAATTCTCCACCACCTCCTCAGGAACAGGAACAGCAGCAGCAGGTAGATGTTTTACTTCCTCCTCAACCCGAAGTGCTTGAAGTGATAAATAATTTCAATGGGGGGTACATACGCCATTCTTATAGCATCCCAGATCATGCCCAAGGAGATCCTGCCCATTATTTAACTATATATCGTGATTATTTTATCCGGCAAATAGAATCCTTATTTGATGCCGTTCACCCCAATTTCCCTCCTGCCCTCTTGATATACCCGGATTTTACTTTTAATTTACAACGGCTTAATCAAGAAAATGAACCTGATTTTGAGGGAGAGTTACCTATAAGGGCTGAACAACGCACTGTATCTAGGCATGAGGCTAGTGTTGCCGTAGATCAATGGATTGCTGAATTGGAATATAAGCTAGAAGAGTTCTTTGCCGAGACAGAAGGTTCTAGTCTAGGTATACAGAGGATTTCTGGCTTTTATATCAATTCTTTAGCAGTACAGCATCCCATCCGTCTAGGAGAATACGTACCTTATCCAGATAAATTGCGTGGCAAAAATTATGTTTTCAACCCTAAAGGGGAGCAAAATATATGTTTAATCCAATGTTTGGCAGCATATAAATGTCTTGCTCAGGGGATGACATTACACAACATTAGCAGGCGTTCCAAAACTGCCAGGTGGTGTCTTAGATTTGTCCGATGGCCTGAGGAAATTGAAATTCCCATAACGTACGATAACATTAATAAAATTGAAATCATAAATAAATTATGTATATTTATCTATGTGCTCACCCGTGAAGATAATAGGTACTACATTAGCTTAGCTAGAAAAGGCAGGGAACATTCTGCTCGTAAAGTACCTTTGCTCATGCTAGAGGATCAGCATCTTGTACTCATTAAAGATTTCAATCAGTATGTTCGCAACATGCGTAGTAATTCTAGCAGAATACCAAACAATCATATTTACTGTCATTCCTGTTTAATTCATTTGTCACCTGATGCTATGCGGGATCATGAAGAGTCATGTGAAGTTAAACAAACATTGAAATTTTACCCTGAAGGTCATAAAATCAAGTTAAAAAAATACGGTCGTGCCTATGGGCCGTCTCACACGGCATATTATGATTTCGAGTGCTTGTTGGACCCCTCCAATCCCCAAGGCATGATTGAGAAGCGTCACAAAGCCGTGGCATATGCTTTTATCATCATCAACAGGGAATTGGAGGTGGTAGAGAAATTGACGTATATGGGGAATGATCCTGTGAATCATTTCATAGATACTTTGGAGAAAGCATGGAAGAGAATTAAATCTACCATGCCTAAATACAAAATATCTATGACACGTGAACATTGGCAAGCTTATAGACGTCAGACCACATGTGAAATGTGTTATAGGCCATTCAAATCAGATAACGACAAGCACCGTCATCATGATCATGCTATTGAATTTAATAATTATCTTGCAGCCTATTGCCGTAGGTGCAACATGTTATGCAGAAATTCATATATACATTCTCTCACAATGCTGCTTATGACCTCGGAGTAATTTTAAATGAATTGTCTAACGTCCCTAACCGCAAAATTGACATTGCCTCCAAAGATGGATTTAAGTTCATGAAAGTGGATATCGGTAAACTTCGGTTTATGGATAGTCTGGCTTTACTAAATGGTGGGTTGGAAAAACTAGCTAAAGAACATATCAAGGAAGGTAAACCCACCACTTACACCTCAGTTATGCTAGATGACGTCCCTGCAGCCGCCCACCATTTATTAAAGACAGGCAAACAGGTATTCTGTTATGACTACATTTCATCTTTGGAGAAATGTAATGAACCGGCTCTTCCTCCTCCCGAAGCCTTTTTCAATAGTTTAAAGCACGAGGCCATAAGCGAGACCGATTATACACAGGCTAAAGAAGTCTTCAGATTAGCGGAATGCAAGACCATTGGTGATTACTTGAAGGTCTATTTGAAAGTAGATACTGGACTATTGTGTGATGTGTTCACTGTATGGCGCAAGACCATGCTTGAGCTGTACAAGTTAGACATTACACACTACGTCTCGTTATCTAGTTTTGCATGGGACGCTTTCTTGTTTAAGAGTCAAGTTGTCTTGGACTCTATTTCTGATCCCCATTTGTACGATGTATTGCGTAGAAATCTAAGAGGCGGATTTATCTCTGTTGTACGACAACACACAAGTGTACAAAATGAGCATATCGGTGCTGATCCTTCTAGCACCGATAAATATATTCTTTATTTAGATTTTAATGGCTTATACGCCACCTGTATGACAGAACTGCTTCCTCAAGGTGGGATCCGTAAATTATCTGCTGCCGAATGCAATGATTGGCTCCAACAAGGATTGGAAAATATTGCTTGTGATGGGGATAAGGGGTATTGGGTCATGTGTGATACCAAGCATGTCGCACCTGAGGTGGCTCGATACACCTTTAACCCTGTCGCATGCTAATATTTCAACTGATCTTCTCTCCGATTATAGCAAACATATTTTAAATACCGAAGATCGTAAACTCCCCGAGAAAAACAATAAATTAATTGCCTCACATCTCCCCCAAAAAAGATTACTTGGTGAGTTTAGATTTGTTTCAGATGCTGATGAAATTGGGATTGGAAGTGGCTAAGGTAAATGCAGTTTATGAATTCCAACAGAGCAATTACCTTAAGGAATTTGTCGAAACAAATGCTCGTGAACGGGCAAATACACCTTGCGCCATTAAGGGTAAAGCTTTCAAGCTGGTATCAAATGCAATTTACGGCAAGAGTTTGACAAATGTGAGTAAATATTGTGATCAGCATTATTTAGTTACATCTCGAAACAAATTCCAAAAGCTTGCACGCAATCCGTTCTTCTAACAGAGCATTTTGTTGAGCGAAGACAGAGTCATTTGCACAGTTAAGAAACAATCTCTTAAAGTCAATACACCAACCTATCTGGGGTTCCAGATCCTGCAAATAGCTAAGAGGATCATATATGATTTTTGGTACAATACGGTCAAAGTTCATTATGGAGACAAAGCTAGATTGCTGTATACGGATACAGATTCATATTTGATTGAATTGACCTGTCCAAATGCTTTTGAGGAATTAAATAAACTGCCTTTATCTCAGCATATGGATTTCAGCAATTTCCCTCCTGAAAATCCCTATTTCGATGACTCTCACAAAGGTCAACTGGGTTTGTTAAAATCGGAAGTTGGAGCCAAAATCATTAAGGAACTCATTGCATTGAAGCCTAAAATGTACTAAATTCTCACTCAAGATCAGGTTCAGATCTGTCGTTGTAAAGGAATTCCCACTTATCATCAGTCTAAACTCACTCATTCAGCTTTCCAAAGTGCTTTAGAGTTAAATATTGGGCAGAGGTTCCAATCCAGATCTATTAGGAATGTTAAAGGCCGTATGTGTACCTGTCTCACTACAAAACGTGGATTGTCTGCCTATGACGATAAACGTTATGTACTGAGTCCTACACAGTCTTTGGCGTATGGACACCCCGATATACCTGTAGCAGAAATACATGAAGAGAATGAGGAGGAGGATGTACCTGCACCTGCTGCACGTCCTGTGAGACGTGGATTCCATCCCATATTCAACATGTGGGGAAAACGCGATGCACTGGTGAACAAGACTTATCCTCACAATTAGTGACTGAAGAAATTGGTGATAGAAAATTTGCAACATCCCCTAACCTATCTCTCTGTTTGAAAAATTGCTACCTCCCCTAACCTATCTTTGGGTTTGAAAATTGCTACCTCCCCTAACCTGTCATTGATGTTTGAAAAATTGCGGGGGCCCCTGACTCATCACTGATGTTCTGAAAATGCAATCTCCCTTAACCTATGTTGAAAATGTTCTGTTGTATATAAAAAATAAAAATTGTGAAATGTATACTTTGATGTTTTTATAAAACCTTGCCCCCCTAACCTATGTTTTGAAAATGTTCTATGCAAAAATAAAAAATTATGAAATGCATACTTTGATGTTTTTATGAAACCTCCCATGTTTAAATATAATGTCCTTATCATACTTATGTCAGTACAAACCCAACACGAGTCATGGATAGTTCACCTATCACTGAAGAACAACTCGATATTTTCAATGAACCTAGCAGAATAATTATTGCAGGGTTTTCCAATGGCGGAAAATCTCATTTGTGCACTAAACTCGTGCAAAAATACCATCTGAAATTCTCAAGTATTATTATATGTGGCGGCAGTTACAAAGCATTGCTAGACGATCCAGTAATTAACAAGAAAATAATAGCTCAGCCTGAAATTATTAGCCCTTTAGATGAACGTACAGATGATTTACCTATTTTAATCATTATTGATGACTTGTTCATCGAAACTGCCAATTCCAAAATTGTGTCTGATATCTTCACTAAAGGCAGACATCTTGCTATTTCGTGCATATTAATTACCCAAAATATATTTTTCTCTTGGAAATATGCTAGAAGTATAAGTTTAAACGCCTCCCATTTCATATTAGTGAAATCTATAGATTTAGCTCAAATTGAGATTTTAGGGCAGCAGTTATTTGGAAAACAAGATTCTAAAAAGCTTTTGGATATCTACAAGAAAGCTATCAGTAAACTTTATGGATATTTATTGGTGGATTTAGGAGTAAAAACCCCTGAACGCATCACCTTCCGTAGCAATATTGTTGGTGAGCATCCATACGAAATTGTATACCAATGGTGAACGTACTAGATGAAAAACAACAACCACAAGGGGAGGTTAGGGGGTGGGGTGGGGTGTATAAGATGCGTTCTTCATAGAACGCCTGACAATGTTATTTGATGTCATCCCCTGAGCTAGGCATATGTATGCGGCTAAACATTGGATCAAACAAGCATTTTGCTCGCCTTTAGGATTGAAAACATAATTTTTGCCACGCAATTTATCTGGATAAGGCACGTATTCTCCTAGACGGATGGGATGCTGAACTGCTATAGAATTGATATAAAAACCAGAAATGCTCTGTATACCTAGACTCGAACTTTCTGTCTCGGCAAAGAACTCTTCTAACTTATTATCCAATTCAGCAATCCATTGATCTACGACAACACTAGCCTCATGCCTAGATACAGTGCGCTGCTCGGCCCTTATAGGTAACTCTCCCTCAAAATCAGGTTCATTTTCTTGATTAAGCCGTTGTTAATTAAAAGAAAAATCCGGGTATATCAAGAAGGCAGGAGGGAAATTGGGGTGAACGGCATCAAATAAGGATTCTATTTGCTGAATAAAATAATCACGATATATAGTTAAATAATGGGCAGGATCTCCTTGGGCATGATCTGGGATGCTATATGAATGGCGTATGTACCCCCCATTGAAATTATTTATCACTTCAAGCACTTCGGGTTGAGGAGGAAGTAAAACATCTACCTGCTGCTGCTGTTCCTGTTCCTGAGGAGGTGGTGGAGAATTAGCGATAGGCTGACTGGCTTCCACATCTGAATCTGCTTCCCAAACCAAATGCAGGGAGTCCTCATCCTCTAGATGGTTACCTAGTATCAAAAGAATTGAGATTTATAATACAAAATATAAATTTAATATAGGAATGTTTACAAATAAATAATGCAAGGTTATGGAAATAATCACTGAGGATGATACTTACGATCTAGGCTAGGCCTGCTATTGTTACTATCTTCTAATGGCGGTGTATGAGCTTGAGTAGTGCTAGGCTCTCCAGCCTCATCCCCTCCTCCACGAGGATATTCCTCATCCAACTGTTCAACAGATGATCCTGAAAAAAACAAAAACATTAATTATTTTTGTAGATGTTAGTTAGCATTCATAACATATATTTTTAAATGACTGATTAATGATGGGAATAGTGCAATATTATCTCAGATTAATAAAATTATTAATGAATACTGTTGATGGCTATTAACTTACTTTCGCTTTGAGGTGATGAAGCTTCTGAGGTCTCAAAATCGTATCTGGTGTTAGACTCTGTATCGTCATCAACATCCAGGTTCATGCAAAATGGACAGGTTTCGGGGTCGCGACCTGTGGATCACAGTAATATTACTTATGCGAATAAGAACAATATTACTGAAGCTGGTAGGCAATATTTTTTTTTTATAAAATATTACATGCTGCTGGTGTAATTCTATATAAAATTATTTGATCATAAAGGAAGCAAGTGCTGCTGATATTAATATTACTCACGACTGTTGCAGAAGATTTTGGAGCACGAGGTGCACACTGCATCATAATGTCCACGAGGGATATTAGGGCACTGGGGACAGCATAACACACACTCACGACGCGAGTTGGCTGTATATGAAATACGACATTCCATGCACTTTACTTCGCACAAGTGCAATTTCCCCTGCTTTGGCTTATTGCAGAAAGGACAAGTTTCCATGGTTGCGTATTGTTGTTGAATAATACAGAGGTCTGGCGAAATGTCCAGGAGCGATGTTGGCTTCTTGTGCTGGCTGGGAGAGCTAGAGATGTACTGACCTATTTGACTGGGGAATGACGGCCAGGTCAGCTTACCAGCTGTGCTGCCAGACGTACGATGCTTCTAAAAATTGCGGTACGACATTTGGGCATCTATTCAAGTTTTTGAACTTATTACTGCATAATGAATGATTACAGTTGCAGATGACTAAAATGTATATTCTTAAACCTCCGATTAGGTTTGGTGGGGATGGTTAGTCTAGTCATTTTTTGAATAATAATAACATCAAATACAGTACATATACAGGTAGGACGCTAAAGGCCGCATAGGTCATCTGGTGACGTCACACATAGTTGACTAGTCAGGTGCTGTAATACCTTGACACTTATATGCTAATGGCCATCAATACCTTATCCACATACCTGAGGTTGCTTTTTGCGACGTCGCTAAACAACAACAACTGGTCTGTATTTTGTTTGTTATATAATAAGTTAGGTTAGAATGGTGTGATAGGGTTTATGAATAACAAAAAATATAAGCAATGAGCGAAAATGCGAGCCAATGCAGCTGAATATTGACTCTGATGAAGCACAGAGTACAGTTGAGGTTTTAAGCCTGATTAAGAGTTCACACTTATGTGTGAACCTCTTAGGATTCGCATTTAACACGTTGGCTGGAAGCTCATTGGGGGTCTTACAGCGCATTAGGGATGATGACGTCAGAAACGAAGGTAACTGCAGAAGGCCTTATTTCAAAACATGAGAGGCTTGCTTTTACTCAATGTAGTATTCCTATATATGTACACTGAATGAGTATTTTGATTTGTTATATGCTACAGCAAGGTGTGAGTAGGCATGTTTTTGAGTGAATGTGAGATGTGCATATATATTTATGTACGTGCATATATATTTATGCGTTATGAAGCAATATTGGATTCGTACTGAAATCGCATTGAAAAAAAACACAAACTCACGACTCACAGGCCGGCTTCTTAATCCCCTTGAACGTGCCTGTGCATGAACGCTGAGCGGCTAGCTGGTGATGTCATTGACCATTGGCGATGCCTGTGCAAGGTCGCCGGGTAACGGAATTTGGATGCGCCAGGGACCGGCATTTTAATCCTACCCCCCAGGCAAATTGAAGACTGGCTATCCGATGACGTCATTGACCATTGGCTATGCCTGTGCATGGGACCGGCCATGAAAGAAAATTCGAGAAAACCCTGGGGCCAATGACCGGCTTTTTAATCCCCTTTAACATGCCTGTGCAGGGTCACTGAACTAACGAAATTTTGGGATGACTGGAGGCGGCCGTTTAATCCCCTTGAGCGAAAATGGCAGAAGCCAAAGACCGGCATGGGGAAAAAAGTTTGTAAAACCCATGTGCCAATGACCGGCTTGGAGAAAAAATTCGAGAAAACCCCTGCGCCAAATCGCGGCCATCAAATCTCACTGGGGTAACTAAAAACGGGTGCGCCAAATCGCGGCCGTCAAATCTCACTGGGGTAACTAAAAACGGGTGCGCCAAATCGCGGCCGTCAAATCTCACTGGGGTAACTAAAAACGGGTGCGCCAAATCGCGGCCGTCAAATCTCACTGGGGTAACTAAAAACGGGTGAGCCAAATCGCGGCCGTCGGAAAAAGCAAAACAGCAGCGATAAAATGATGCGCCAAGTCACAACCTTTTAATCCCCTTGATTGTGCCTGTGCAAGGACACTGAGCGGCTACCTGGTGACGTCATTGAGCACTAGCGATGTCTGTGCAAAGGTCACTGGGGTAACTAAAAACGGGTGCGCCAAATCGCGGCCGTCAAATCTCACTGGGGTAACTAAATACGGGTGCGCCAAATCGCGGCCGTCAGAAAAAGCAAAACGGCAGCAATTTGGGGCCTTTCCCACTACTACGAGGCACCTATTGGAGCTGGACGTGAGAGAGGCTGTTGAGTCGGACGAAATCTCACCAAGAGTATTAAAAGAGTGGGCAGGAGCACTTTGTTTGCCACTCTCCAAAGTGTATAGTAGGTCACTGGAAACGGGAGACTTACCGGAAATATGGAAGACAGCTAATGTAGTCCCAATATACAAAAAGGATGACAGACAGGAGGCACTGAACTATAGGCCAGTGTCCTTAACTTGCATACCATGCAAGGTGATGGAGAAGATCGTGAGAAAAAACCTAGTACACATCTGGAGAGAAGGGACTTCGTGACAACCCATCAACATGGGTTCAGGGAGGGTAAATTTTGCCTTACAGGCCTAATAGAATTCTACGATCAGGTGACAAAGATTACTGTATATATATATATATATATATGTCGTACCTAGTAGCCAGAACTCACTTCTCAGCCTACTATGCAAGGCCCGATTTGCCTAATAAGGCAAGTTTTCCTGAATTAATATATTTTCTCTATTTTTTTTCTTATGAAATGATAAAGCTACCCATTTCATTATGTATGAGGTCAATTTTTTTTATTGAAGTTAAAATTAACGTAGATATATGACCGAACCTAACCAACCCTACCTAACCTAACCTATCTTTATAGGTTAGGTTAGGTTAGGTAGCCAAAAAAGTTAGGTTACGTTAGATTAGGTAGGTTAGGTAGTCGAAAAACAATTAATTCATGAAAACTTGGCTTATTAGGCAAATTGGGCCTTGCATAGTAGGCTGAGAAGTGCGTTCTGGCTACTAGGTACGACATATATATATATATATATATATATATATATATATATATATATATATATATATATATATATATATATATATATATATATATATATATATATATATATATATATATATATATATATATATATATTTTTTTTTTTTTTTTTTAAATAACCACGGGAAGGGAGTACCACCTCTGGCTGGATGAAGGGGGACCCATAGCCTCGGAGGAAACCACACATAACGCATTGGAGGGAATGTGGGTCCCCTCCAATACAGTTTCTGTGTGCTTTTCTCCTACCACCCCCTTCCCTTTTTTTTTTTTTCCTTTATTGTGTATTTAAAGGTTACAAAACATACAAGACAAATGCCTAAAGGTTATGGATCTCTTGAAGCTCCTCCGCTTCTGGACAGGAACCGAGGACGCAGCAAGCATTTTCCCTCTGGATCGCCACACTGAGACGCTGAAATAAAAAACTGGAAGCCCTTGTGTCTCTGGTGACGTCAATGAGCTTGGACCCCAATTCCTTGAGAAATCCCAAGGCACTCTTGCCCCAGGGGCCATGCGTCTCAGACGCTATGGGAACAAAGAGGTATTGACCTTCCAGTCGCCTGTACTTGAGTGATTTTGCTGTTTCCCTGTGGTTGGCCGCCCCACCTGCTTGATCAGCTCCGAAGTGTACATAGGTGTCAGCCAGGGTGGATACACATGTGTAGTCCCACACCAACTGTCTACCCTCCTTCCATGAGTATATGGTGATATATATATATATATATATATATATATATATATATATATATATATATATATATATATATATATATATATATATATATATATATATATATATATATAACTGAAAACTCACACCCCAGAAGTGACTCGAACCCATACTCCCAGAAGCAACGCAACTGGTATGTACAAGACGCCTTAATCCACTTGACCATCACGACCGGACATAATGAGGTGATAGCCGAGGCTATTTGAACCACCCCACCGCCGGCACTCGGATAGTAATCTTGGGCATAGCACTTTACCAAATCACCTCATTCTTTGGGGCACACGTGAGGAACACAAATGCGAACAAGCCTGAATGGTCCCCAGGACAATATGCAACTGAAAACTCACACCCCAGAAGTGACTCGAACCCATACTCCCAGAAGCAACGCAACTGGTATGTACAAGACGCCTTAATCCACTTGACCATCACGACCGGACATAATGAGGTGATAGCCGAGGCTATTTGAACCACCCCACCGCCGGCACTCGGATAGTAATCTTGGGCATAGCACTTTACCAAATCACCTCATTCTTTGGGGCACACGTGAGGAACACAAATGCGAACAAGCCTGAATGGTCCCCAGGACAATATGCAACTGAAAACTCACACCCCAGAAGTGACTCGAACCCATACTCCCAGAAGCAACGCAACTGGTATGTACAAGGCGCCTTAATCCACTTGACCATCACGACCGGACATAATGAGGTGATAGCCGAGGCTATTTGAACCACCCCACCGCCGGCACTCGGATAGTAATCTTGGGCATAGCACTTTACCAAATCACCTCATTCTTTGGGGCACACGTGAGGAACACAAATGCGAACAAGCCTGAATGGTCCCCAGGACAATATGCAACTGAAAACTCACACCCCAGAAGTGACTCGAACCCATACTCCCAGAAGCAACGCAACTGGTATGTACAAGACGCCTTAATCCACTTGACCATCACGACCGGACATAATGAGGTGATAGCCGAGGCTATTTGAACCACCCCACCGCCGGCACTCGGATAGTAATCTTGGGCATAGCACTTTACCAAATCACCTCATTCTTTGGGGCACACGTGAGGAACACAAATGCGAACAAGCCTGAATGGTCCCCAGGACAATATGCAACTGAAAACTCACACCCCAGAAGTGACTCGAACCCATACTCCCAGAAGCAACGCAACTGGTATGTACAAGACGCCTTAATCCACTTGACCATCACGACCGGACATAATGAGGTGATAGCCGAGGCTATTTGAACCACCCTACCGCCGGCACTCGGATAGTAATCTTGGGCGTGATGGTCAAGTGGATTAAGGCGTCTTGTACATACCAGTTGCGTTGCTTCTGGGAGTATGGGTTCGAGTCACTTCTGGGGTGTGAGTTTTCAGTTGCATATTGTCCTGGGGACCATTCAGGCTTGTTCGCATTTGTGTTCCTCACGTGTGTCCCAAAGAATGAGGTGATTTGGTAAAGTGCTATGCCCAAGATTACTATCCGAGTGCCGGCGGTGGGGTGGTTCAAATAGCCTCGGCTATCACCTCATTATGTCCGGTCGTGATGGTCAAGTGGATTAAGGCGTCTTGTACATACCAGTTGCGTTGCTTCTGGGAGTATGGGTTCGAGTCACTTCTGGGGTGTGAGTTTTCAGTTGCATATTGTCCTGGGGACCATTCAGGCTTGTTCGCATTTGTGTTCCTCACGTGTGCCCCAAAGAATGAGGTGATTTGGTAAAGTGCTATGCCCAAGATTACTATCCGAGTGCCGGCGGTGGGGTGGTTCAAATAGCCTCGGCTATCACCTCATTATGTCCGGTCGTGATGGTCAAGTGGATTAAGGCGTCTTGTACATACCAGTTGCGTTGCTTCTGGGAGTATGGGTTCGAGTCACTTCTGGGGTGTGAGTTTTCAGTTGCATATTGTCCTGGGGACCATTCAGGCTTGTTCGCATATATATATATATATATATATGCAACAATGATCACAAAAACACTGATCCAAGTATGCAGAATAACCACATATGAAAAATAGAAAATGCTTAACGCGTTTTCGGCTAATTCGCCTTCATCAGAGCAAAGTAGAATGATTCTACTTTGCTCTGATGAAGGCGAATTAGCCGAAAACGCGTTAAGCATTTTCTATTTTTCATATGTGGTTATTCTGCATATATATATATATATATATATATATATATATATATATATATATATATATATATATATATATATATATATATATATATATATATATATATATATATATATATATATATATATATATATATATATATATATATATATATATATATATCGTAAGTATTAGCCAGAACGCACTTCTCTGCCTACTATGCAAGGCCCGATTTGCCTATTAAGCCAAGTTTTCATGAATTAATTATTTTTCGACTACCTAACCTACCTAACCTAACCTAACCTAACTTTTTTCGGCTACCTGACCTAACCTAACCTATAAAGATAGGTTAGGTTAGGTAGGGTTGGTTAGGTTCGGTCATATATCTACGTTAATTTTAATTTTAATTTTTAGATAGTCTCTTTTAAAGCGTTCTGTTTTGTGTCTGGAGAGTACTCTCCAGACACAAAAACAGAACGCTTTAAAAGAGACTAACGTCGTCTATGCCTTCAAATGCCCGCTTGGGGACTGTAAGCTCCAAAAAACCCAGTATATAGGCAAGACAACAACATCTCTTTCTAGGCGTTTAACGATGCATAAGCAACAGGGCTCCATTAAGGAACATATAATCTCTTCCCATAACCAAACCATCGCCAGAGAAATCCTAGTAAACAACACAGAAATCATCGATAGATACAGCGATAGCAGGCGGCTTGACGTTTGCGAGGCACTACACATCAAGAAGTCAACACCAGCAATCAACAGCCAATTATTGCACAACTATATTCTACCCACCTCAAGACTCCGCTCCAATATAGAAGCATCAAGAAATATGGACCAATAGGCTTTCTACAAACACTTCTATTCAATACCCATTGTTTTCTGTTCTGTCTTGTGTTGATACTTTTAATACCCTATTAATATCCCCTGTTCTGTCTTGTGTTAATGCCACATCATCCTTCCCACCTCACTCAAATGTAGATATAATATCAGAGAGACGTAAGTTCTAATCAGTTGTGTATTTGTGAAGTCTTCGAAAATGTAATAAGTTTTACGAAACGCGCCCGTGTCGCGTCAGACTAGAAATAAAAGTGAATTTTGGAGAAGTGATTTTTGATTTACCTCCAACAGTGAAGCGTAATGTACGAAAGATTGAGAAAATTCGTGTTAGAATTATTAATCTTACTTTTTCGGTCATATTTAATAATATATATATATATATATATATATATATATATATATATATATATATATATATATATATATATATATAGGATATATATATATATATATATATATATATATATATATATAGGCCCGATTTGCCTAATAAGCCAAGTTTTCCTTGTATATTTATTTGTATGTATTTGTATATTGTATATTGTATATGTATTTGTATGTATATTCCAAGTATTTCCTTGTATTTCCTTTCCAAGTATATATATATGTCGTACATATATATATATATATATATATATATATATATATATATATATATATATATATATATATATATACATATATTTATATATATATGTCGTACCTAGTAGCCAGAACGCACTTCTCAGCCTACTATGCAAGGCCCGATTTGCCTAATAAGCCAAGTTTTCCTGAATTAATTTATTTTCTCTAAGTTTTTTCTCATGAAATTATAAAGCTACCCATTTCATTATGTATGAGGTCATTTTTTTTTTATTGGAGTTAACCCTTTAACTGCGCAACGCGCCTGCAGGCCCAGGCTTCGGGTGCGCAACGCGCCTCGTTTTTATTTTTCACGTTCCAATCAAAACTCCCGCGGCTACATGGGGTTCACATCAGCGTCCTCAGGGCTCTTGTAAATAGAAGCCATCTTAAAAAAAAATCATGGTCCACATTGCCGGGTGTCAGAGCCTCAGTAGTGAGTGAGCAACTGAGGATGGAGCTCGCAGCATGAGCACACAGCACTGCTGTTCAGCGTGTGACCACAGCATCGCCTAATATTGTCAAAATAATCTGTTTTATTTAGCCATAATAGTATTATAGAATAGCCCGAGTGTGATAATGACTGGGTACAATGTTCAAATATCAGTGATTCAATGCTGTTCACGATGTTCACAGCGCTAGCCATAGCACCACAGCATTATTTCGTCCATCTAGGAATCTTCAAACGACTTTTTAGGTTCCTTTTCAAAATGAACTTATGGTCAATTATTCATTTACAGGTATTATTGACCAGGATTGTGGTTATAATGAACGTTGTGCGTAGGAAGGAGGAATTTTGGTGAGGGAGGGAGGAAGGGAGAGGATTGAGGTAGCCTCACTGTGGCAGTAACTCTTTGTTTTGCTCACCGTACTAGCTTCGTGGTTCACTACGGGGAACACACATGTACACGGGTATATACAGTGTGTGTGATTAGTGTAATAACAGCACCAGGAGTATGTCGTGAGGAGCTATTTTGGTGAGGGAGGTAACGTCATAATCTTAGCGTCGTCTGCTGTCTGCTGTGTGATTTGGCATGCAATGTATGGTGGACACTGGACTGTTTGGACACAATACCGGCTTACTTGCATAGTTCTGGCAAATAAAACATGTAGATAGGTATATATAACATGTGTAAATCATGTAATAAATACAATATTAGTATGGTGGGAGGAGCAATGTTGGCGAGTAAGATGTTGGAGTGAGGGAGGGCTGGCTGGGTGTGGCTGCTCACACTCGCGGTGTTCTGAGTATGTTGATGGTGAATGTATATAGTGTGTGACATTGTATAGTCTGTACATATGTTGTAAATATACATAAATGAGCATGCAACATTGGTGTGAATAACTGTATGATTTGGAGGAGCAATGTTGGCGAGTAAGATGTTGGAGTGAGGGAGGGCTGGCTGAGTGTGGCTGCTCACACTCGCAGTGTTCTGAATGTGTTGATGGTGAGTGTATATAGTGTGTGACAGTGTATAGTCTGTAAATAGATTGTATATATACATAAATTAGCATGATATATGGTAAATATGTGCAACATATGTGTACACAAGTGTCATGCACGTAACACAGCGTCCATGGACAGTACGGATGTTTTACTGCCATAATATAGTGTACGTGTTCATTATGCATAGGATTAGCATTTAAAACAAATAAAATGTATTTGGAACTGTGCGCAAAAAATGAACAAAAATATATTCGCGGCAACTCGCACGCCCCGCCCCGGGCGCCCCACCGGCCCCGGGAGCTTACTGCACGGGCAAACGGGGAATGATGACGTCATGTGCCTACTTATGGACCCCATAGCAGCCAAAGTAAGTACAAGTTCGAAATCTTTTTGACATACCCATACTGGGGGAAGGGTTTTTGACACTTAAAAAAAAAAAAAAAAAAAAAAGAATTTTTTTAAGAGAACATATTTCCTGCGCACTGGGGGAGTGTCATATTTATAGGCCGCGCAGTTAAAGGGTTAAAATTAACGTAGATATATGACCGAACCTAACCAACCCTACCTAACCTAACCTAACCTATCTTTATAGGTTAGGTTAGGTTAGGTAGCCGAAAAAGTTAGGTTAGGTTAGGTAGGTTAGGTAGTCGAAAAACAATTAATTCATAAAAACTTGGCTTATTAGGCAAATCGGGCCTTGCATAGTAGGCTGAGAAGTGCGTTCTGGCTACTAGGTACGACATATATATATATATATATATATATATATATATATATATATATATATATATATATATATATATATATATATATATATATATATATATATATATATATATAAATAGGGAAGGGAGTACCACCTCTAGCTGGAAGAAGGGGGACCCATAGCCTCGGAGGAAACCACGCATAACGCATTAGAGGGAATGTTTAGATCCCCTCCAATACAGTTTCTGTGTGCTTTTCTCCTACCACCCCCTTCCTTGAATATTTTTTGTGCTTTATTATGCATTTGATGGTTACAAGATATACATGGGTTGATACAAAAATAATAATGCAAAAAGGTGCTTAAAGGTTATGGATCTCTTGAAGAACACAACAATGGGAAACATTGATGAATGTCACAGACGGGTTCGATCATTGTTGCAAGTCAAACACTTCTTCGAATTCCTCTGAAGTTGGACTAGTGCCCAAGACGCAACAGGCATTTCCCCTCTGAATCGCAACACTGAGGCGCTGGAACAAGAAACTTTTTGCTCTCTGGTCTTTTGTAGCGCTGATCAATTTGTCCCCCAATTCCTTCAGGAACTTCAATGCACATTTTCCCCACGAACCGAGGGTCTCCGAGCCGATCGGAACAAAGCTGTAGCAGTGTGCTAGACCTCTGTATTTAATAATTTTCTGCGATTCCCTGAAAGAAGCAGCACCACCGCTTTCACGTGTGCTGTAGTGGAGGTAGGTACTGGCCAGTGTGGCAGCGCATGTGTAGTCCCATACCACTTGCTTACCATCCTTCCAAGGTAGCAAGGTGACCCCATCAGGGCGCTTCTGAGGGTCGTTAGGTCTGGATAAGTGTGGTTCTCTTTGTGCCGGGCAGCGGGCTGTGGCGAGGCTCCTCTTGATGATGTCGTTGACTTCTTCATGTCTTGCAATTTTACCCTGTGATTTACGACATACCAGACCATGACGACCATATTGGTCTGCCATCGCAGTTCCGCAGATGCACCTATGTTCGGTGAGGATGGGGGCGGCAAGGCGAAGGGCAACTCCAATGCGGAGAGCGTCATGACTGAGGCGAGTTCCCAGGGCTGCATTGGGCACAGCAAATAAAAAATCCCCGGCGTGGGGTGCTGTTACCGCTAGGAGGCGGGCTTTGTTTTCAGCATCAGCGTTGTCAATCATTGCTGTGACAGTCTTTTCCATTATGGGGCTATCCCAGTGGGCCTGCTTGTGGTCTTTTGGGACTTGTGGTCGGGGTTGAGGGTGTGCAATGGTGTCCCATTGTCTGGCTGCTTCGATGAACGTTTGATCATGAGTTCCCGCTGTCTATATATATATATATATATAGACAGCGGATATATATATGGATATATATATATATATATATATATATATATATATATATATATATATATATATATATATATATATATATATATATATATATATATATATATATATATATATATATATATATATATATATATATATATATATATATATATATGACAGAATACGAACCAATGGGTGTAATTTTGCATAAGCTTGAAGGGAAGAATGGAAGTAACTGCAAAGGGCCTATTGGCCCATATTTCTTGATGCTTCTAAATTGGTGCGAAGTCTTGAAGTGGGTAGAATATAGTTGTGCATTAATTGGCTGTTGATTGCTGGTGTTGACTTCTTGATGTGTAGTGCCTCGCAGATATCAAGCCGCCTGCTATCGCTGTATCTATCGTTGATTTCTGTGTTTTGTTAAGACTTCTCTGGTGATGGTCTGGTTGTGGGAAGATATTATATGCTCCTTAATGGAGCCCAGTTGCTTATGCATCGTTAATCGCCTGGAAAAAGATGTTGTTGTCTTGCCTATATACTGAGTTCTTTGAGGCTTACAGTCTCCAAGTGGGCATTTGAAGGCATAGACGACATTGGTCTCTTTCAAAGCGTTCTGCTTTGTGTCTGGAGAGTTTCTCATGAGTAGATTGGCAGTTTTCTTGGTTTTATAGTAAATCGTCAATGGTATCTTCTGATTTTTGCCTGTAGGGATAACGTTACTACTAACAATATCTTTCAGGACCCTTTCCTCAGTTTTATGAGCTGTGGAAAAGAAGTTCCTGTAAAATAGTCTAATAGGGGGTATAGGTGTTGTGTTAGCTGTCTCTTCAGAGGTTGCATGGCATTTCACCTTCCTTCTTATGATGTTTTCACCGAAGACGCACACACATATATATATATATATATATATATATATATATATATATATATATATATATATATATATATATATATATATATATATATATATATATATATATATATAAGTTTGTGAGGGTACCACCTCTGGTGCCAATGTGTGGGGACCCATAGCCTCGAAGAAAATAAAAAGTATTCAGAGGAGACCTTGTGGTTTCTCACTGAACACTAATATTATCTTCTCCTACCACCCCCATTCTTTTGTATGTACACATATATATTTACTTTATTTGAACTTTGTTACAAAAAAGTAGTTACATATGGATATATATATATATATATATATATATATATATATATATATATATATATATATATATATATATATATATATATATATATATATATATATATATATATATATATATATATATATATATATATATATTGATTGATTTTTACACAGTCTCCGTGGTGTAGTGGTAAGACACTCGCCTGGCGTTCCGCGAGCGCTATGTCATGGGTTCGCATCCTGGCCGGGGAGGATTTACTGGGCGCAATTCCTTAACTGTAGCCTCTGTTTAACGCAACAGTAAAATGTGTACTTGGTTGTAACAACGATTCTTTGCGGCGGGGGATCGTATTCCAGGGACCTGCCCGAAACGCTACGCGTACTAGTGGCTGTACAAGAATGTAACAACTCTTGTATATATCTCAAAAAAAAAAAAAAAAAAAAAAAAAAAAAATATATATATATATATATATATATATATATATATATATATATATATATATATATATATATATATATATATATATGTATATATATTTATAAATATATATATATATATATATATATATATATATATATATATATTTATATATATTTATATATATATATATATATATATATATATATATATATATATATATATATATATATATATATATATATATATATATATATATATATATATATATATATATATATATATATATAAAGAGAATGTCTGTCTATGTAATGAGGCCATATGCTGGAGGCTGCAGCCATACACAGATTGATTTTAAAATTTATTTATTAATATATTATTAAGGCTTATTATTACTAAATTAATGTATTTGTAGAGGGAATGGTCTGGGGTAGGGAACGGGCATAGGTTGGTCAGTGTTAACTTTAGCTAAAGGATTTAGGAATAATTATTAATTATTCTTATCACCCCCCCCCCCCAATCAATTCAATGAAAGTTAATTGTAAAATAATGCTTGAGACGGCTGAAGACTTTTTCGTACTCAGAAAAAAACTAAATTAAACACATAAAGTAGTTTATTGGTCCTGATTTAAGTTAAAGGAAGAGGTGCAAAGATTGTGGGGGGGGGGGGAGGATACGGGATTTAGAGGTGGAATGAAGAGAGGGAACAGGGGGAGTGGTGCAGGTGAAACAGGGAGGAAGAGGGGGAACAGGGGGAGTGGTGCAGGTGAAACAGGGATGAAGAGGGGGGAACAGGGGGAGAGGTGCAGGTGATAGAGGGATGAAGAGGGAGTGAAGGGGGGGGGGAGGAGAGTGTGATGAAGGAGGGAGGACGATGGGAAGGGCTGGCGGCGGGAGGGAAGACTACGAGATAGGTAAGAAGGGAAAGAGAGTGAATGAAGGGAAGGACAAGCAGCAGGAGAGAGAGAGAGAGAGAGGGAAGGAAGAAAGTGGGAAGGGCGATAGTGAGAAGCGGCGGAAGTAGTGAGAACGAAGAGAAGGAACTGCCGCGAGAGGGAAGACGATGGGAAGGGCGGGATGGGATAGGGGCGTGAGTGTGAAGGGCAGGACAGAGGATGAGCAGGGTTATGAGAGGGTGGAAAAGAGAAGGAGTAGGAGCCGGTAGGAGAGGAGGGAGTTTGAGAGTACGATAGGAGAGGGAGTGGGGGGGATATTGATAGATGGTTATGATAAATGGATAGATTAAAGGAAAATTTATATAAGTAGATAGATGGATGTTTACATTGATTGCTTAATATATACATTGACGGATAGACGGATGCATAGATGCATCCGTCTATCTGATGGATGGAAAGACATATGAGTAAATGGATGGATAGACAGAAGAGTTGATGGACGGATAAATGGAATATAAATGTATATAATGATAAATGGTTGGTTTATGGGAAGATAGATTGATGGATTGACAGATATAAGTAGATAGATAGATGGATCCATTGATGGATTCATTTGTGCTTATCTCTTGAGGTTCTTCTTGAGATGATTTCGGGGCTTTAGTGTCCCCGCGGTCCGGTCCTCGACCAGGCCTCCACCCCCAGGAAGCAGCCCGTGACAGCTGACTAACACCCAGGTACCTATTTTACTGTAAGATAACAGGGGCATAGGGTGAAAGAAACTCTGCCCATTGTTTCTCGCCGGCGCCCGGAATCGAACCCGGGACCACAGGATCACAAGTCCAGTGTGCTGTCCGCTCGGCCGACCGGCTCCCCGGTCGGAGGGGAGCCGGTGAACAGACGAATCAGGTTAAAGAATATCTGTTGATTTGCTACTGCATCAACTGAGATTCGATATGGGACCATTAGGATTATAACCAACGAACTCTCTCCGTTTAGACGGTAGGCCTACAGTTTGTGTGTGTGTGTGTGTGTGTGTGTGTGTGTGTGTGTTAGAGAGAAATAGATGTAGTAGATATAAAAAAATGGAAAAATACATATATTTGATAGGCGGGGTCCAAGAGCTAATAACTCGATTCTGCAGATACATATAGTAAATACAAGGAGAAAATAAATACACACACACACACACATTAATTGATAATGGACTGTTTTGTGTGCGTATCCATGTGTACTATTGTCAAGACCGACAGACACGTGAAGCTATGTGTGTGTATGTGTACCTGTAATTGAACTGACATGTGTACGGTAATTATCTGTATGTGTCCATTTTAAAGGTACACATTAGTGAATGTGTATTTATGTAAATTGATTGACATATGTACGTGTGCGCGCGATTAGTGTTACTTTAATTTATATGGTTAACATTTATACGTTTGAATGACATAGTTTCCCATTATTGTCACATTTTTTGTTACATGTCTACTATTGTCAAGATGGACAGACACGTCCAGCTATGAGTGTTTATGTGTACCAGTAATTGAACTGACATGTGTATTGCAACTATCTGCGTGTGTCCATTTTAAAGGAATATATTAGTGAATGTTTATTTATGTAAATTGATTGGAATATGTATGTGGACGCTCGGTTAGTGTAACTGTAATTTATATGGTTAACGTTTGAATGACATAGTTTCCCCTCATTGTCACATTTTTTGTTACTATTTCGCTGTTCACTCTCACTCTCTCTGAATCCCGTGGACTAATTGTGCTCACGTGTGTTTGTGTAGGGAAGGGGGAACCATAGGCTTTTCACACCATAATTTGCAACTATTTGCTGAGAAACGTTTCAAAAGATCATCTATGTTTTTAATAAGTGTTCTTTTTCCTAACATACAAGTCAATCACACATTACCTAACCTCAGTCAGAAACACTTTTCTTACTATATCTCGCAACGTCTTTTGAATATATATACTATCTTAAATAATTAACAATTTTAATTCATAACTGCCAACCCCCCTCCCATCCAAAGCTTTCAAAGTCACCAAACATCATTCCTTTCCCTTAACCTCTCCCAAATTATCTTTTGCACCAATTCACAAACAAGGGGGCTTTATAGCTGAGTGGACGTCGCTCTCGACTCGTAATCGTAGCTCATTCGATCCCACGGTGATGGAACAAACGGAAATCAGCAGAGTTTCTATCATTCTGATGCCCCTGTTACCTAGCAGTAAATATGTACCTGGGCGTTAGACAGCTGTTACGGGCTGCTTCCTGGGTGTGTGTGTGTGGAATGTTTTTTATTAGTTAGTAATTATTGATTGATTGACAGTTGAGAGGCGGGCCGAAAGAGTAGAGCTCAACCCTCGCAAGCATAACTAGGTGAACACAACTAGATAAATACTAACCAACCACGATCTCGACAATCCATTACACACACAACCCACCCTCCCCCTCCCCCCCCCCCCAAACTCCCGAAATCGTTCTACCTAAATCAATAAAAAATTAAAACAAATCAATTAATTCACCACAAATACTAACTATAAATAAAGGAACCAAATTTGAGACATACAGCGACTCCAGCGTGGTCTAGTCGGAAGAGAACGTGTTCTCATCTGGATAGATTGCGATCGAGTCTGTCGGAACGGGTGTGTAACTGCAGGGCACAAATATTTGTGTGTCCCCTCCTGTAGCTGCCTCTGTTTCGACAGGTTCCCTGGATAGCTGGAATTGACCTGGCCCTTGGAAAGTGGGGAAGGGGTGAAATCCGTTGGGCCCACGGATGGATACCTTGGATCCATGGACCTAGAGCAGGTCTAATCACCTGGGATTTGAACCCACGGTTGGAATAAGGGAGGAGATATGGGAAGGGGGGGGGGGGGGGGAGGATGTTTCCCTGGAACCAAACCTCACATAAACCCGGACACTCACACACACACCCTCACCCGAACACTCACAGGGGCACTCACACTCAAACACTCCCATAGACTGTGATAAGGGAGACCATCTGAGGGGAAACAGATGGCCTCCTGGACCCACAGGTATAACCGGACACACACACACCCGGACACTCACAGGGACACTCACAGGGATATACACACTCACACACATCCATAGACACAAACTGTGATATGGGAGACCATCTGAGGGGACACAGATGGCCTCCTGGACACACAAGTATATATCAATATTTAATTTAATATTTATTATTTAATTTTATTAAATAAGTAATCAAATTAATGTTTTTTAATAAATTATTATTTTATTAAATTATTAAATAATTATATTAATAAAACAAAATAAATTAAATTTAATAATTAAATATTTATTATTTAATTTACAAATATGACAGATTTTTTAAATATATATATATATATATATATGTATATATATATATATATATATATATATATATATATATATATATATATATATATATATATATATATATATATATATATATATATATATATATATATATATATATATATATATATATATATATATATATATATATATATATGCACAGACTACCCTATTCCAGTAGCTGAAGTTTATAACTTTTTAGACACTCAACCCACCAGGAGACTCGAACACTGGCCAACAAGGTGGCAGTTGCATGCTGTATCCACTACGCTATACTTCAAAGCCATAAGAGAGGTAGGAATTCTGGGGTATTTAATTTTGGGATTCTGGTTGGTTAAATACCCCAGAATTCCTACCTCTCTTATGGCTTTGAAGTATAGCGTAGTGGATACAGCATGCAACTGCCACCTTGTTGGCCAGTGTTCGAGTCTCCTGGTGGGTTGAGTGTCTAAAAAGATATATATATATATATATATATATATATATATATATATATATATATATATATATATATATATATATATATATATATATATATATATATATATATATATATATATCGGCAGGTCCTAGTCAGCAACGGCTTCTCCAATGGTTTCGTCGAAGACATCATAAGAAGGAAAGTGAAAAGCCATGCAACCTCTGAAGAGACAACTAACACAACACCTATACCCCCTATTAGACTATTTTACAGGAACTTCTTTTCCACAGCTCATAAAACGGAGGAAAGGGTCCTGAAAAGATATTGTTAATAGAAACGTTATCCCTACAGACAAAAATCAGAGGATACAACTGACGATTTACTATAAAACCAGAAAAACGGCCAGCCTACTCATGAGAAACTCTCCAGACACAAAACAGAACGCTTTAAAAGAGACTAACGTCGTCTATGCCTTCAAATGCCCTCTTGGGGACTGTAAGCTCCAAAAAACCCAGTATATAGGCAAGACAACAACATCTCTTTCTAGGCGTTTATAGAAAGCCTATATACTGGGTTTTTTGGAGCTTACAGTCCCCAAGTGGGCATTTGAAGGCATAGACGACGTTAGTCTCTTTTAAAGCGTTCTGTTTTGTGTCTGGAGAGTTTCTCATGAGTAGGCTGGCCGTTTTTCTGGTTTTATAGTAAATCGTCAGTTGTATCCTCTGATTTTTGTCTGTAGGGATAACGTTTCTATTAACAATATCTTTCAGGACCCTTTCCTCCGTTTTATGAGCTGTGGAAAAGAAGTTCCTGTAAAATAGTCTAATAGGGGGTATAGGTGTTGTGTTAGTTGTCTCTTCGGAGGTTGCATGGCTTTTCACTTTCCTTCTTATGATGTCTTCGATGAAACCATTGGAGAAGCCGTTATTGACTAGGACCTGCCTTACCCTACAGAGTTCTACGTCGACTTGCTTCCATTCTGAGCTGTGGCTGAGAGCACGGTCGACGTATGCGTTAACAACACTCCTCTTGTACCTGTCAGGGCAGTCGCTGTTGGCATTTAGGCACATTCCTATGTTTGTTTCCTTAGTGTAGACTGCAGTGTGGAAACCTCCGCCCTTTTCCATGACTGTTACATCTAGAAAAGGCAGCTTCCCATCCTTTTCCGTCTCGTAAGTGAAACGCAGCACGGAACTCTGCTCAAATGCCTCCTTCAGCTCCTGCAGATGTCTGACATCAGGTACCTGTGTAAAAATGTCGTCAACATACCTGCAGTATATGGCCGGTTTCAAGTTCATGTCGACTAAGACTTTTTGCTCGATGGTACCCATGTAGAAGTTTGCAAACAGGACACCTAGGGGAGAACCCATGGCGACCCCATCTACTTGCTTATACATGTGCCCATCCGGGCTCAAGAAGGGTGCCTCTTTAGTACAAGCTTGGAGTAGTTTCCTCAGAATACTTTCTGGCATGTCAAGAGGAGTACAGGCTGGATCACGATACACTCTGTCGGCTATCATTCCGATTGTCTCGTCCACAGGTACGTTGGTAAACAGCGATTCTACGTCCAACGAGGCTCTTATCCCTGTGGCCCGTGCGCCCCGCAGTAAGTCCACAAATTCCTTTGGAGACTTCAGGCTGAAGGCGCAAGGAACATAAGGAGTCAGCAGGCCGTTGAGTCGCTTCGCCAGTCTGTACGTGGGTATGGGTATCTGGCTAATGATTGGCCGAAGTGGGTTTCCAGGCTTGTGCGTCTTGACATTTCCATACGCATATCCAGGTTTATATTCCCCAATGATCTTTGGCAGGTGGAGTCCGGATTTCTTGGCGTTCACAGTTTCGATCAGTTTGTTGACCTTTGCTTTTAATTCGGCTGTAGTGTCCTTCGTTACCCTTTGGAACTTAGTTTGGTCAGAGAGTATGATGTTCATTTTCGATGTCATCATACTCTCGAGAGTATGATGTCATCATACATGTGCCCATCCGGGCTCAAGAAGGGTGCCTCTTTAGTACAAGCTTGGAGTAGTTTCCTCAGAACTGATCGAAACTGTGAACGCCAAGAAATCCGGACTCCACCTGCCAAAGATCATTGGGGAATATAAACCTGGATATGCGTATGGAAATGTCAAGACACACAAGCCTGGAAACCCACTTCGGCCAATCATTAGCCAGATACCCACACCCACGTACAGACTGGCGAAGCGACTCAACGGCCTGCTGACTCCTTATGTTCCTTGCGCCTTCAGCCTGAAGTCTCCAAAGGAATTTGTTGACTTACTGCGGGGCACACGGGCCACAGGGATAAGAGCCTCGTTGGACGAAGAATCGCTGTTTACCAACGTACCTGTGGACGAGACAATCGGAATGATAGCCGACAGAGTGTATCGTGATCCAGCCTGTACTCCTCTTGACATACCAGAAAATATTCTGAGGAAACTACTCCAAGCTTGTACTAAAGAGGCACCCTTCTTGAGCCCGGATGGGCACATGTATAAGCAAGTAGATGGGGTCGCCATGGGTTCTCCCCTAGGTGTCCTGTTTGCAAACTTCTACATGGGTACCATCGAGCAAAAAGTCTTAGTCGACATGAACTTGAAACCGGCCATATACTGCAGGTATGTTGACGACATTTTTACACAGGTACCTGATGTCAGACATCTGCAGGAGCTGAAGGAGGCATTTGAGCAGAATTCCGTGCTGCGTTTCACTTACGAGATGGAAACGGATGAGAAGCTGCCCTTTCTAGATGTAACAGTCATGGAAAAGGGCGGAGGTTTCCACACTGCAGTCTACACTAAGGAAACAAACATAGGAATGTGCCTAAATGCCAACAGCGACTGCCCAGACAGGTACAAGAGGAGTGTCGTTAATGCATATGTCGACCGTGCTCTCAGCCACAGCTCCGAATGGAAGCAAGTCGACGAAGAACTCTGTAGGGTAAGGCAGGTCCTAGTCAATAACGGCTTCTCCAATGGTTTCGTCGAAGACATCATAAGAAGGAAAGTGAAAAGCCATGCAACCTCTGAAGAGACAACTAACACAACACCTATACCCCCTATTAGACTATTTTACAGGAACTTCTTTTCCACAGCTCATAAAACGGAGGAAAGGGTCCTGAAAGATATTGTTAATAGAAACGTTATCCCTACAGACAAAAATCAGAGGATACAACTGACGATTTACTATAAAACCAGAAAAACGGCCAGCCTACTCATGAGAAACTCTCCAGACAAAAAAAAAGAACGCTTTAAAAGAGACTAACGTCGTCTAAGCCTTCAAATGCCCTCTTGGGGACTGTAAGCTCCAAAAAACCCAGTATATAGGCAAGACAACAACATCTCTTTCTAGGCGTTTAACGATGCATAAAGCAACAGGGCTCCATTAAGGAACATATAATCTCTTCCCACAACCAAACCATCGCCAGAGAAATCCTAGTAAACAACACAGAAATCATCGATAGATACAGCGATAGCAGGCGGCTTGACGTTTGCGAGGCACTACACATCAAGAAATCAACACCAGCAATCAACAGCCAATTATTGCACAACTATATTCTACCCACCTCAAGACTCCGCTCCAATATAGAAGCATCAAGAAATATATATATATAAATATATATATATATATATATATATATATATATATATATATATATATATATATATATATATATATATATATATATATATATATATATATATATATATATATAAAGAGAATGTCTGTCTATGTAATGAGGCCACATGCTGGAGGCTGCAGCTATACACAGATTTATTTTAAAATTTATTTATTAATATATTATTAAGGCTTATTATTACTAAATTAATATATTTGTAGAGGGAATGGTCTGGGGTAGGGAACGGGCATGGGTTGCTCAGTGTTGACTTTAGCTAAAGGATTAAGGAATAATTATTAATTATTCTTATCACTCCCCCCCCCCCCTACCAATTTAATTAAAGTTAATTGTACAATAAAGCTTGAGATGGCTGAAGACTTTTTCGTACTTAGAAAAAACCTAAATTAAACACATAAAGAAGTTTATAGGTCCTGATTTAAGTTAAAGGAAGAGGTGCAAAGGTGGTGGTGGGGGTGGGGGGGAGGATACGGGATTTAGAGGTGGAATGAAGAGAGGGAACAGGGGGAATGGTGCAGGTGAAACAGGGAGGAAGAGGGGGAACAGGGGGTGCTGTACAGGTGATACAGGGATGGGGATGGGGGAACAGGGGGAGTGGTGCAGATGAAACAGGGATGAAGAGGGAGAAACAGGGAGGAGTGGTGCAGGTGAAACAGGGATGAAGAGGGAGAAACAGAGGGAGTGGTGCAGGTGAAACAGGGATGGGGATGGGGGAACAGGGGGAGTGGTGCAGGTGAAACAGGGATGGGGATGGGGGGGAACAGGGGGAGTGGTGCAGGTGAAACAGGGATGCAGAGGGAGAAACAGGGGGGAGTTGTGCAGGTGAAACAGGGATTAAAGGAAAATGTATATAAGTAGATAGATGGATGTTTACATTGATTGCTAAATATATACATTGACGGATAGACGGATGCATAGATGCATCTTAAAGACATATGAGTAGATGGATGGATAGACAGAAGAGTTGATGGACGGATAAATGGAATATAAATGTATATAATGATAAATGGTTGGTTTATGGGAAGATAGATTGATGGATTGACAGATATAAGTAGATAGATAGATGGATCCATTGATGGATTCATTTGTGCTTATCTCTTGAGGTTCTTCTTGAGATGATTTCGGGGCTTTAGTGTCCCCGCGGTCCGGTCCTCGACCAAACCTGCACCCCCAGGAAGCAGCCCGTGACAGCTGACTAACACCCAGGTACCTGTTTTACTGCAAGGTATCAGGGGCACAGGGTGAAAGAAACTCTGCCCATTGTTTCTCGGCGGCGCCCGGAATCGAACCCCGGACCACAGGATCACAAGTCCAGTGTCCAGTGTGCTGTCCGCTCGGCCGACTGGCTCCCCGGTCGGAGGGGAGCCGGTGAACAGGCGAATCAGGTTAAAGAATATCTGTCGATTTGCTATTGCATCAACTGAGATTCGGTATGGGACCATTAGGATTATAACCAACGAACTCTCTCCGTTTAGACGGTAGGCCTCCAGTTTGTGTGTGTGTGTGTGTGTGTGTGTGTGTGTGTGTGTGTGTGTGTGTGTGTGTGTGTGTGTGTGTGTGTGTGTGTGTGTGTGTGTGTGTGTGTGTGTGTGTGTGTGTGTGTGTGTGAGTGTGTGTGTGTGTGTGTGTGTGTGTGTGTGTGTGTGTGTGTGTGTTAGAGAGAAATAGATGTAGTAGATATAAAAAAATGGAAAAATACATATATTTGATAGGCGGGGTCCAAGAGCTAATAACTCGATTCTGCAGATACATATAGTAAATACAAGGAGAAAATAAATACACACACACACACACATTAATTGATAATGGACTGTTTTGTGTGCGTATCCATGTGTACTATTGTCAAGACCGACAGACACGTGAAGCTATGTGTGTGTATGTGTACCTGTAATTGAACTGACATGTGTACGGTAATTATCTGTATGTGTCCATTTTAAAGGTACACATTAGTGAATGTGTATTTATGTAAATTGATTGACATATGTACGTGTGCGCGCGATTAGTGTTACTTTAATTTATATGGTTAACATTTATACGTTTGAATGACATAGTTTCCCATTATTGTCACATTTTTTGTTACATGTCTACTATTGTCAAGATGGACAGACACGTCCAGCTATGAGTGTTTATGTGTACCAGTAATTGAACTGACATGTGTACTGCAACTATCTGCGTGTGTCCATTTTAAAGGAATATATTAGTGAATGTTTATTTATGTAAAGTGATTGGAATATGTATGTGGACGCTCGGTTAGTGTAACTGTAATTTATATGGTTAACGTTTGAATGACATAGTTTCCCCTCATTGTCACATTTTTTGTTACTATTTCGCTGTTCACTCTCACTCTCTCTGAATCCCGTGGACTAATTGTGCTCACGTGTGTTTGTGTAGGGAAGGGGGAACCATAGGCTTTTCACACAATAATTTGCAATTATTTGCTGAGAAAAGTTTCAAAAGATCATCTATGTTTTTAATAAGTGTTCTTTTTCCTAACATACAAGTCAATCACACAGTACCTAACCTCAGTCAGAAACACTTTTCTTACTATATCTCGCAACGTCTTTTGCATATATATCCTATCTTAAATATTTAACAATTTTAATTCATAACTGCCAACCCCCCTCCCATCCAAAGCTTTCAAAGCCACCAAACATCATTCCTTTCCCTTAACCTCTCCCAAATTATCTTTTGCACCAATTCACAAACAAGGGGGCTTTATAGCTGAGTGGACGTCGCTCTCGACTCGTAATCGTAGCTCATTCGATCCCACGGTGATGAAACAAGCGGAAATCAGCAGAGTTTCTATCATTCTGATGCCCCTGTTACCTAGCAGTAAATATGTACCTGGGCGTTAGACAGCTGTTACGGGCTGCTTCCTGGGGGTGTGTGTGTGGAATGTTTTTTATTATTTAGTAATAATTGATTGATTGACAGTTGAGAGGCGGGCCGAAAGAGTAGAGCTCAACCCTCGCAAGCATAACTAGGTGAACACAACTAGATAAATACTAACCAACCACGATCTCGACAATCCATTACACGCACAACCCCCCTCCCCCTCCCCCCCCCCCAAACTCCCGAAATCGTTCTACCTAAATCAATAAAAAATTAAAACAAATCAATTAATTCACCACAAATACTAACTATAAATAAAGGAACCAAATTTGAGACATACAGCGACTCCAGCGTGGTCTAGTCGGAAGAGAACGTGTTCTCATCTGGATAGATTGCGATCGAGTCTGTCGGAACGGGTGTGTAACTGCAGGGCACAAATATTTGTGTGTCCCCTCCTGTAGCTGCCTCTGTTTCGACAGGTTCCCTGGATAGCTGGAATTGACCTGGCCCTTGGAAAGTGGGGAAGGGGTTAAATCCGTTGGGCCCACGGATGGATACCTTGGATCCATGGACCTAGAGCAGGTCTAATCACCTGGGATTCGAACCCACGGTGGGAATAAGGGAGGAGATATGGGAAGGGGGGGGGGGGGGGGAAGGATGTTTCCCTGGAACCAAACCTCACATAAACCCGGACACTCACAAACACACCCTCACCCGAACACTCACAGGGGCACTCACACTCACACACTCCCATAGACTGTGATAAGGGAGACCATCTGAGGGGACACAGATGGCCTCCTGGACCCACAGGTATAACCGGACACACACACACCCGGACACTCACACACACTCGCCCGGACACTCACAGGGATATACACACTCACACACAGACACACATCCATAGACAAACTGTGATAAGGGAGACCATCTGAGGGGACACAGATGGCCTCCTGGACACACAAGTATATATCAATATTTAAATTAATATTTATTATTTAATTTTATTAAATAAGTAATCAAATTATTGTTTTTTAATAAATTATTATTTTATTAAATTATTAAATAATTATATTAATAAAACAAATTAAATTAAATTTAATAATTAAATATTTATTATTTAATTTACAAATATGACAGATTTTTTATATATATATATATATATATATATATATATATATATATATATATATATATATATATATATATATATATATATATATATATATAAATATATATATATATAAAGCCTTAATGGTCCCCAGGACTATATGCAACTGAAAACTCACATGCCGGAAGTTACTCGAACCCATACTGCCAGGAGCAATGCAACTGGTATGTACAGGACACCTTAATCCGCTTGTGTCAATTTTAAAGGAATATATTAGTAAATATTTATTTATGTAAATTGATATATATATATTTATATATATATATATATATATATATATATATATATTTATATATGTATATATATATATATATATATATATATATATATATATATATATATATATATATATATATATATTAGTATATTTTGGTAGCAGTCTTTCCTGTAGACATATATTATTAATTATGACCGAAAAAGTAAGATTAATAATTCTAACACGAATTTTCTCAATCTTTCGTATATTACGCTTCACTGTTGGAGGTAAATCAAAAATCACTTCTCCAAAATTCATTTTTATTTCTAGTCTGACGCGACACGGGCGCGTTTCGTAAAACTTATTACATTTTCAAAGATTTCACAAATACACAACTGATTAGAACTTACGTCTCTCTGATATTATATCTACATTTGAGTGAGGTGGGAAGGGTGATGTGGCATTAACACAAGACAGAACAGGAGGGGATATTAATAGGGTATTAAAAGTATCAACACAAGACAGAACAGAAACAATGGGTATTGAATAGAAGTGTTTGTAGAAAGCCTATTGGTCCATATTTCTTGATGCTTCTATATTGGAGCGGAGTCTTGAGGTGGGTAGAATATAGTTGTGCAATAATTGGCTGTTGATTGCTGGTGTTGACTTCTTGATGTGTAGTGCCTCGCAAACGTCAAGCCGCCTGCTATCGCTGTATCTATCGATGATTTCTGTGTTGTTTACTAGGATTTCTCTGGCGATGGTTTGGTTATGGTTATGGTTATTTCTCTTCCCATAACCAAACCATCGCCAGAGAAATCCTAGTAAACAACACAGAAATCATCGATAGATACAGCGATAGCAGGCGGCTTGACGTTTGCGAGGCACTACACATCAAGAAGTCAACACCAGCAATCAACAGCCAATTATTGCACAACTATATTCTACCCACCTCAAGACTCCGCTCCAATATAGAAGCATCAAGAAATATGGACCAATAGGCTTTCTACAAACACTTCTATTCAATACCCATTGTTTCTGTTCTGTCTTGTGTTGATACTTTTAATATCCTATTAATATCCCCTCCTGTTCTGTCTTGTGTTAATGCCACATCACCCTTCCCACCTCACTCAAATGTAGATATAATATCAGAGAGACGTAAGTTCTAATCAGTTGTGTATTTGTGAAGTCTTTGAAAATGTAATAAGTTTTACGAAACGCGCCCGTGTCGCGTCAGACTAGAAATAAAAATGAATTTTGGAGAAGTGATTTTTGATTTACCTCCAACAGTGAAGCGTAATGTACGAAAGATTGAGAAAATTCGTGTTAGAATTATTAATCTTACTTTTTCGGTCATATTTAATAATATATATATATATATATATATATATATATATATATATATATATATATATATATATATATATATATATATATATATATATATATATATATATATATATATATATATATATATATATATTTTTATTTAATTTACAATAGCTGGACACGAGTTCTCTCACATTGACAGCGGTTTGACAAAAAACGCAGACTTACCTCACACTTATCTGGTGCCCTCGGGAAGTGAAGATATTTGAGATGTATATATATCTCGAAGTCTCTACTTCTTTTGTAGGGTCTGATGGTGTAGTGGGTTAAAGCGTACTAGTTATGGCAGCTACTGGAAGGTAGTTGTGCTTTCTGGGTTCGAGTCCCACTGGTGGGTGTTGTTCCAAAGATTGTTAATCTTCACTTGTGGTTTATGCAAGTATAGGCTCATAGCTGGACACGAGTTCTCTCACATTGACAGTGGCTTGACGAAAAACGCAGACTAACCTCACACTTATCTGGTGCCCTCGGGAAGTGGAGATATTTGAGATGTATATATATCTTGAAGTCTCTACTTCTTTTGTAGGGTCTGATGGTGTAGTGGGTTAAACCGTACTAGTTATGGCAGCTACTGGAAGGTAGTTGTGCTTTCTGGGTTCGAGTCCCACTGGTGGGTGTTCCAAAGATTGTTAATCTTCACTTGTGGTTTATGCAAGTATAGGCTTATATATATATATATATATATATATATATATATATATATATATATATATATATATATATATATATATATATATATATATATAAATATATATATATATATATATATATATATATATATATATATATAGATATATATATATATATATATATATATATATATATATATATATATATATATATATATATATATATATATATATATATATATAAAGAGAATGTCTGTCTATGTAATGAGGCCATATGCTGGAGGCTGCAGCCATACACAGATTTATTTTAAAATTTATTTATTAATATATTATTAAGGCTTATTATTACTAAATTAATGTATTTGTAGAGGGAATGGTCTGGGGTAGGGAACGGGCATAGGTTGGTCAGTGTTGACTTTAGCTAAAGGATTTAGGAATAATTATTAATTATTCTTATCACTCCCCCCCCCCCCTACCAATTTAATTAAAGTTAATTGTAAAATAATGCTTGAGATGGCTGAAGACTTTTTCGTACTTAGAAAAAACCTAAATTAAACACATAAACAAGTTTATTGGTCCTGATTTAAGTTAAAGGAAGAGGTGCAAAGGTGGTGGTGGGGGTGGGGGGAGGATACGGGATTTAGAGGTGGAATGAAGAGAGGAAACAGGGGGAGTGGTGCAGGTGAAACAGGGAGGAAGAGGGGGAACAGGGGGTGCTGTACAGGTGATACAGGGATGGGGATGGGGGAACAGGGGGAGTGGTGCAGATGAAACAGGGATGAAGAGGGAGAAACAGGGGGGAGTGGTGCAGGTGAAACAGGGATGAAGAGGGAGAAACAGAGGGAGTGGTGCAGGTGAAACAGGGATGGGGATGGGGGAACAGGGGGAGTGGTGCAGGTGAAACAGGGATGGGGATGGGGGAACAGGGGGAGTGGTGCAGGTGAAACAGGGATGCAGAGGGAGAAACAGGGGGGAGTTGTGCAGGTGAAACAGGGATTAAAGGAAAATTTATATAAGTAGATAGATGGATGTTTACATTGATTGCTAAATATATACATTGACGGATAGACGGATGCATAGATGCATCTTAAAGACATATGAGTAGATGGATAGATAGACAGAAGAGTTGATGGACGGATAAATGGAATATAAATGTATATAATGATAAATGGTTGGTTTATGGGAAGATAGATTGATGGATTGACAGATATAAGTAGATAGATAGATGGATCCATTGATGGATTCATTTGTGCTTATCTCTTGAGGTTCTTCTTGAGATGATTTCGGGGCTTTAGTGTCCCCGCGGTCCGGTCCTCGACCAAACCTGCACCCCCAGGAAGCAGCCCGTGACAGCTGACTAACACCCAGGTACCTGTTTTACTGCAAGGTATCAGGGGCACAGGGTGAAAGAAACTCTGCCCATTGTTTCTCGGCGGCGCCCGGAATCGAACCCGGGACCACAGGATCACAAGTCCAGTGTCCAGTGTGCTGTCCGCTCGGCCGACTGGCTCCCCGGTCGGAGGGGAGCCGGTGAACAGACGAATCAGGTTAAAGAATATCTGTCGATTTGCTATTGCATCAACTGAGATTCGGTATGGGACCATTAGGATTATAACCAACGAACTCTCTCCGTTTAGACGGTAGGCCTCCAGTTTGTGTGTGTGTGTGTGTGTGTGTGTGTGTGTGTGTGTGTGTGTGTGTGTGTGTGTGTGTGTGTGTGTGTGTGTGTGTGTTAGAGAGAAATAGATGTAGTAGATATAAAAAAATTATGGAAAAATACATATATTTGATAGGCGGGGTCCAAGAGCTAATAACTCGATTCTGCAGATACATATAGTAAATACAAGGAGAAAATAAATACACACACACACACACACATTAATTGATAATGGACTGTTTTGTGTGCGTATCCATGTGTACTATTGTCAAGACCGACAGACACGTGAAGCTATGTGTGTGTATGTGTACCTGTAATTGAACTGACATGTGTACGGTAATTATATGTATGTGTCCATTTTAAAGGTACACATTAGTGAATGTGTATTTATGTAAATTGATTGACATATGTACGTGTGCGCGCGATTAGTGTTACTTTAATTTATATGGTTAACATTTATACGTTTGAATGACATAGTTTCCAATTATTGTCACATTTTTTGTTACATGTCTACTATTGTCAAGATGGACAGACACGTCCAGCTATGAGTGTTTATGTGTACCAGTAATTGAACTGACATGTGTATTGCAACTATCTGCGTGTGTCCATTTTAAAGGAATATATTAGTGAATGTTTATTTATGTAAATTGAATGGAATATGTATGTGGACGCTCGGTTAGTGTAACTGTAATTTATATGGTTAACGTTTGAATGACATAGTTTCCCCTCATTGTCACATTTTTTGTTACTATTTCGCTGTTCACTCTCACTCTCTCTGAATCACGTGGATTAATTGTGCTCACGTGTGTTTGTGTAGGGAAGGTGGAACCATAGGCTTTTCACACAATAATTTGCAACTATTTGCTGAGAAAAGTTTCAAAAGATCATCTATGTTTTTAATAAGTGTTCTTTTTCCTAACATACAAGTCAATCACACAGTACCTAACCTCAGTCAGAAACACTTTTCTTACTATATCTCGCAACGTCTTTTGCATATATATCCTATCTTAAATATTTAACAATTTTAATTCATAACTGCCAACCCCCCTCCCATCCAAAGCTTTCAAAGCCACCAAACATCATTCCTTTCCCTTAACCTCTCCCAAATTATCTTTTGCACCAATTCACAAACAAGGGGGCTTTATAGCTGAGTGGACGTCGCTCTCGACTCGTAATCGTAGCTCATTCGATCCCACGGTGATGAAACAAGCGGAAATCAGCAGAGTTTCTATCATTCTGATGCCCCTGTTACCTAGCAGTAAATATGTACCTGGGCGTTAGACAGCTGTTACGGGCTGCTTCCTGGGGGTGTGTGTGTGGAATGTTTTTTATTATTTAGTAATAATTGATTGATTGACAGTTGAGAGGCGGGCCGAAAGAGTAGAGCTCAACCCTCGCAAGCATAACTAGGTGAACACAACTAGATAAATACTAACCAACCACGATCTCGACAATCCATTACACGCACAACCCCCCTCCCCCTCCCCCCCCCCAAACTCCCGAAATCGTTCTACCTAAATCAATAAAAAATTAAAACAAATCAATTAATTCACCACAAATACTAACTATAAATAAAGGAACCAAATTTGAGACATACAGCGACTCCAGCGTGGTCTAGTCGGAAGAGAACGTGTTCTCATCTGGATAGATTGCGATCGAGTCTGTCGGAACGGGTGTGTAACTGCAGGGCACAAATATTTGTGTGTCCCCTCCTGTAGCTGCCTCTGTTTCGACAGGTTCCCTGGATAGCTGGAATTGACCTGGCCCTTGGAAAGTGGGGAAGGGGTGAAATCCGTTGGGCCCACGGATGGATACCTTGGATCCATGGACCTAGAGCAGGTCTAATCACCTGGGATTCGAACCCACGGTGGGAATAAGGGAGGAGATATGGGAAGGGGGGGGGGGAAGGATGTTTCCCTGGAACCAAACCTCACATAAACCCGGACACTCACACACACACCCTCACCCGAACACTCACAGGGGCACTCACACTCACACACTCCCATAGACTGTGATAAGGGAGACCATCTGAGGGGACACAGATGGCCTCCTGGACCCACAGGTATAACCGGACACACACACACCCGGACACTCACACACACTCGCCCGGACACTCACAGGGATATACACACTCACACACAGACACACATCCATAGACAAACTGTGATAAGGGAGCTTTATATATATATATATATATAAAGCCTTAATGGTCCCCAGGACTATATGCAACTGAAAACTCACATGCCGGAAATTACTCGAACCCATACTGCCAGGAGCAATGCAACTGGTATGTACAGGACACCTTAATCCGCTTGTGTCAATTTTAAAGGAATATATTAGTGAATATTTATTTATGTAAATTGATATATATATATTTATATATATATATATATATATATATATATATATATATATATATATATATATATATATATTTATATATGTATATATATATATATATATATATATATATATATATATATATATATATATATATATATATTAGTATATATATATTAGTATATTTTGGTAGCAGTCTTTCCTGTAGACATATATTATTAATTATGACCGAAAAAGTAAGATTAATAATTCTAACACGAATTTTCTCAATCTTTCGTACATTACGCTTCACTGTTGGAGGTAAATCAAAAATCACTTCTCCAAAATTCATTTTTATTTCTAGTCTGACGCGACACGGGCGCGTTTCGTAAAACTTATTACATTTTCAAAGATTTCACAAATACACAACTGATTAGAACTTACGTCTCTCTGATATTATATCTACATTTGAGTGAGGTGGGAAGGGTGATGTGGCATTAACACAAGACAGAACAGGAGGGGATATTAATAGGGTATTAAAAGTATCAACACAAGACAGAACAGAAACAATGGGTATTGAATAGAAGTGTTTGTAGAAAGCCTATTGGTCCATATTTCTTGATGCTTCTATATTGGAGCGGAGTCTTGAGGTGGGTAGAATATAGTTGTGCAATAATTGGCTGTTGATTGCTGGTGTTGACTTCTTGATGTGTAGTGCCTCGCAAACGTCAAGCCGCCTGCTATCGCTGTATCTATCGATGATTTCTGTGTTGTTTACTAGGATTTCTCTGGCGATGGTTTGGTTATGGTTATGGTTATTTCTCTTCCCTTATATTATATATATATATTATATTAGATTATATATATATATATATATATATTTTTATTTAATTTACAATAGCTGGACACGAGTTCTCTCACATTGACAGCGGTTTGACAAAAAACGCAGACTTACCTCACACTTATCTGGTGCCCTCGGGAAGTGAAGATATTTGAGATGTATATATATCTCGAAGTCTCTACTTCTTTTGTAGGGTCTGATGGTGTAGTGGGTTAAAGCGTACTAGTTATGGCAGCTACTGGAAGGTAGTTGTGCTTTCTGGGTTCGAGTCCCACTGGTGGGTGTTGTTCCAAAGATTGTTAATCTTCACTTGTGGTTTATGCAAGTATAGGCTCATAGCTGGACACGAGTTCTCTCACATTGACAGTGGCTTGACGAAAAACGCAGACTAACCTCACACTTATCTGGTGCCCTCGGGAAGTGGAGATATTTGAGATGTATATATATCTTGAAGTCTCTACTTCTTTTGTAGGGTCTGATGGTGTAGTGGGTTAAACCGTACTAGTTATGGCAGCTACTGGAAGGTAGTTGTGCTTTCTGGGTTCGAGTCCCACTGGTGGGTGTTCCAAAGATTGTTAATCTTCACTTGTGGTTTATGCAAGTATAGGCTTATATATATATATATATATATATATATATATATATATATATATATATATATATATATATATATATATATATATATATATATATATATATATATATATATATATATGGATGGATGGATAAAAGAGAATGTCTGTCTATGTAATGAGGCCATATGCTGGAGGCTGCAGCCATACACAGATTTATTTTAAAATTTATTTATTAATATATTATTAAGGCTTATTATTACTAAATTAATGTATTTGTAGAGGGAATGGTCTGGGGTAGGGAACGGGCATAGGTTGGTCAGTGTTGACTTTAGCTAAAGGATTTAGGAATAATTATTAATTATTCTTATCACTCCCCCCCCCCCCCTACCAATTTAATTAAAGTTAATTGTAAAATAATGCTTGAGATGGCTGAAGACTTTTTCGTACTTAGAAAAAACCTAAATTAAACACATAAACAAGTTTATTGGTCCTGATTTAAGTTAAAGGAAGAGGTGCAAAGGTGGTGGTGGGGGTGGGGGGAGGATACGGGATTTAGAGGTGGAATGAAGAGAGGAAACAGGGGGAGTGGTGCAGGTGAAACAGGGAGGAAGAGGGGGAACAGGGGGTGCTGTACAGGTGATACAGGGATGGGGATGGGGGAACAGGGGGAGTGGTGCAGATGAAACAGGGATGAAGAGGGAGAAACAGGGGGGAGTGGTGCAGGTGAAACAGGGATGAAGAGGGAGAAACAGAGGGAGGGGTGCAGGTGAAACAGGGATGGGGATGGGGGGAACAGGGGGAGTGGTGCAGGTGAAACAGGGATGCAGAGGGAGAAACAGGGGGGAGTTGTGCAGGTGAAACAGGGATTAAAGGAAAATTTATATAAGTAGATAGATGGATGTTTACATTGATTGCTAAATATATACATTGACGGATAGACAGATGCATAGATGCATCTTAAAGACATATGAGTAGATGGATGGATAGACAGAAGAGTTGATGGACGGATAAATGGAATATAAATGTATATAATGATAAATGGTTGGTTTATGGGAAGATAGATTGATGGATTGACAGATATAAGTAGATAGATAGATGGATCCATTGATGGATTCATTTGTGCTTATCTCTTGAGGTTCTTCTTGAGATGATTTCGGGGCTTTAGTGTCCCCGCGGTCCGGTCCTCGACCAAACCTGCACCCCCAGGAAGCAGCCCGTGACAGCTGACTAACACCCAGGTACCTGTTTTACTGCAAGGTATCAGGGGCACAGGGTGAAAGAAACTCTGCCCATTGTTTCTCGGCGGCGCCCGGAATCGAACCCGGGACCACAGGATCACAAGTCCAGTGTCCAGTGTGCTGTCCGCTCGGCCGACTGGCTCCCCGGTCGGAGGGGAGCCGGTGAACAGACGAATCAGGTTAAAGAATATCTGTCGATTTGCTATTGCATCAACTGAGATTCGGTATGGGACCATTAGGATTATAACCAACGAACTCTCTCCGTTTAGACGGTAGGCCTCCAGTTTGTGTGTGTGTGTGTGTGTGTGTGTGTGTGTGTGTGTGTGTGTGTGTGTGTGTGTGTGTGTGTGTGTGTGTGTGTGTGTGTGTGTGTGTGTGTGTGTTAGAGAGAAATAGATGTAGTAGATATTAAAAAATGGAAAAATACATATATTTGATAGGCGGGGTCCAAGAGCTAATAACTCGATTCTGCAGATACATATAGTAAATACAAGGAGAAAATAAATACACACACACACACACACACATTAATTGATAATGGACTGTTTTGTGTGCGTATCCATGTGTACTATTGTCAAGACCGACAGACACGTGAAGCTATGTGTGTGTGTATGTGTACCTGTAATTGAACTGACATGTGTACGGTAATTATCTGTATGTGTCCATTTTAAAGGTACACATTAGTGAATGTGTATTTATGTAAATTGATTGACATATGTACGTGTGCGCGCGATTAGTGTTACTTTAATTTATATGGTTAACATTTATACGTTTGAATGACATAGTTTCCCATTATTGTCACATTTTTTGTTACATGTCTACTATTGTCAAGATGGACAGACACGTCCAGCTATGAGTGTTTATGTGTACCAGTAATTGAACTGACATGTGTATTGCAACTATCTGCGTGTGTCCATTTTAAAGGAATATATTAGTGAATGTTTATTTATGTAAATTGAATGGAATATGTATGTGGACGCTCGGTTAGTGTAACTGTAATTTATATGGTTAACGTTTGAATGACATAGTTTCCCCTCATTGTCACATTTTTTGTTACTATTTCGCTGTTCACTCTCACTCTCTCTGAATCACGTGGATTAATTGTGCTCACGTGTGTTTGTGTAGGGAAGGTGGAACCATAGGCTTTTCACACAATAATTTGCAACTATTTGCTGAGAAAAGTTTCAAAAGATCATCTATGTTTTTAATAAGTGTTCTTTTTCCTAACATACAAGTCAATCACACAGTACCTAACCTCAGTCAGAAACACTTTTCTTACTATATCTCGCAACGTCTTTTGCATATATATCCTATCTTAAATATTTAACAATTTTAATTCATAACTGCCAACCCCCCTCCCATCCAAAGCTTTCAAAGCCACCAAACATCATTCCTTTCCCTTAACCTCTCCCAAATTATCTTTTGCACCAATTCACAAACAAGGGGGCTTTATAGCTGAGTGGACGTCGCTCTCGACTCGTAATCGTAGCTCATTCGATCCCACGGTGATGAAACAAGCGGAAATCAGCAGAGTTTCTATCATTTTGATGCCCCTGTTACCTAGCAGTAAATATGTACCTGGGCGTTAGACAGCTGTTACGGGCTGCTTCCTGGGGGTGTGTGTGTGGAATGTTTTTTATTATTTAGTAATAATTGATTGATTGACAGTTGAGAGGCGGGCCGAAAGAGTAGAGCTCAACCCTCGCAAGCATAACTAGGTGAACACAACTAGATAAATACTAACCAACCACGATCTCGACAATCCATTACACGCACAACCCCCCTCCCCCTCCCCCCCCCCCCCAAACTCCCGAAATCGTTCTACCTAAATCAATAAAAAATTAAAACAAATCAATTAATTCACCACAAATACTAACTATAAATAAAGGAACCAAATTTGAGACATACAGCGACTCCAGCGTGGTCTAGTCGGAAGAGAACGTGTTCTCATCTGGATAGATTGCGATCGAGTCTGTCGGAACGGGTGTGTAACTGCAGGGCACAAATATTTGTGTGTCCCCTCCTGTAGCTGCCTCTGTTTCGACAGGTTCCCTGGATAGCTGGAATTGACCTGGCCCTTGGAAAGTGGGGAAGGGGTGAAATCCGTTGGGCCCACGGATGGATACCTTGGATCCATGGACCTAGAGCAGGTCTAATCACCTGGGATTCGAACCCACGGTGGGAATAAGGGAGGAGATATGGGAAGGGGGGGGGGGAAGGATGTTTCCCTGGAACCAAACCTCACATAAACCCGGACACTCACACACACACCCTCACCCGAACACTCACAGGGGCACTCACACTCACACACTCCCATAGACTGTGATAAGGGAGACCATCTGAGGGGACACAGATGGCCTCCTGGACCCACAGGTATAACCGGACACACACACACCCGGACACTCACACACACTCGCCCGGACACTCACAGGGATATACACACTCACACACAGACACACATCCATAGACAAACTGTGATAAGGGAGCTTTATATATATATATATATATATATAAAGCCTTAATGGTCCCCAGGACTATATGGAACTGAAAACTCACATGCCGGAAGTTACTCGAACCCATACTGCCAGGAGCAATGCAACTGGTATGTACAGGACACCTTAATCCGCTTGTGTCAATTTTAAAGGAATATATTAGTGAATATTTATTTATGTAAATTGATATATATATATTTATATATATATATATATATATATATATATATATATATATATATTTATATATGTATATATATATATATATATATATATATATATATATATATATATATATATATATATATATATATATATATATATATATATATATATATTAGTATATTTTGGTAGCAGTCTTTCCTGTAGACATATATTATTAATTATGACCGAAAAAGTAAGATTAATAATTCTAACACGAATTTTCTCAATCTTTCGTACATTACGCTTCACTGTTGGAGGTAAATCAAAAATCACTTCTCCAAAATTCATTTTTATTTCTAGTCTGACGCGACACGGGCGCGTTTCGTAAAACTTATTACATTTTCAAAGATTTCACAAATACACAACTGATTAGAACTTACGTCTCTCTGATATTATATCTACATTTGAGTGAGGTGGGAAGGGTGATGTGGCATTAACACAAGACAGAACAGGAGGGGATATTAATAGGGTATTAAAAGTATCAACACAAGACAGAACAGAAACAATGGGTATTGAATAGAAGTGTTTGTAGAAAGCCTATTGGTCCATATTTCTTGATGCTTCTATATTGGAGCGGAGTCTTGAGGTGGGTAGAATATAGTTGTGCAATAATTGGCTGTTGATTGCTGGTGTTGACTTCTTGATGTGTAGTGCCTCGCAAACGTCAAGCCGCCTGCTATCGCTGTATCTATCGATGATTTCTGTGTTGTTTACTAGGATTTCTCTGGCGATGGTTTGGTTATGGTTATGGTTATTTCTCTTCCCATAACCAAACCATCGCCAGAGAAATCCTAGTAAACAACACAGAAATCATCGATAGATACAGCGATAGCAGGCGGCTTGACGTTTGCGAGGCACTACACATCAAGAAGTCAACACCAGCAATCAACAGCCAATTATTGCACAACTATATTCTACCCACCTCAAGACTCCGCTCCAATATAGAAGCATCAAGAAATATGGACCAATAGGCTTTCTACAAACACTTCTATTCAATACCCATTGTTTCTGTTCTGTCTTGTGTTGATACTTTTAATATCCTATTAATATCCCCTCCTGTTCTGTCTTGTGTTAATGCCACATCACCCTTCCCACCTCACTCAAATGTAGATATAATATCAGAGAGACGTAAGTTCTAATCAGTTGTGTATTTGTGAAGTCTTTGAAAATGTAATAAGTTTTACGAAACGCGCCCGTGTCGCGTCAGACTAGAAATAAAAATGAATTTTGGAGAAGTGATTTTTGATTTACCTCCAACAGTGAAGCGTAATGTACGAAAGATTGAGAAAATTCGTGTTAGAATTATTAATCTTACTTTTTCGGTCATATTTAATAATATATATATATATATATATATATATATATATATATATATATATATATATATATATATATATATATATATATATATATATATATATATATATATATATATATATATATTTTTTTTTTTTTATTTAATTTACAATAGCTGGACACGAGTTCTCGCACATTGACAGCGGTTTGACAAAAAACGCAGACTTACCTCACACTTATCTGGTGCCCTCGGGAAGTGAAGATATTTGAGATGTATATATATCTCGAAGTCTCTACTTCTTTTGTAGGGTCTGATGGTGTAGTGGGTTAAAGCGTACTAGTTATGGCAGCTACTGGAAGGTAGTTGTGCTTTCTGGGTTCGAGTCCCACTGGTGGGTGTTGTTCCAAAGATTGTTAATCTTCACTTGTGGTTTATGCAAGTATAGGCTCATAGCTGGACACGAGTTCTCTCACATTGACAGTGGCTTGACGAAAAACGCAGACTAACCTCACACTTATCTGGTGCCCTCGGGAAGTGGAGATATTTGAGATGTATATATATCTTGAAGTCTCTACTTCTTTTGTAGGGTCTGATGGTGTAGTGGGTTAAACCGTACTAGTTATGGCAGCTACTGGAAGGTAGTTGTGCTTTCTGGGTTCGAGTCCCACTGGTGGGTGTTCCAAAGATTGTTAATCTTCACTTGTGGTTTATGCAAGTATAGGCTTATATATATATATATATATATATATATATATATATATATATATATATATATATATATATATATATATATATATATATATATATATATATATATATATATATATATATATATATATATATGGATGGATGGATAAAAGAGAATGTCTGTCTATGTAATGAGGCCATATGCTGGAGGCTGCAGCCATACACAGATTTATTTTAAAATTTATTTATTAATATATTATTAAGGCTTATTATTACTAAATTAATGTATTTGTAGAGGGAATGGTCTGGGGTAGGGAACGGGCATAGGTTGGTCAGTGTTGACTTTAGCTAAAGGATTTAGGAATAATTATTAATTATTCTTATCACTCCCCCCCCCTACCAATTTAATTAAAGTTAATTGTAAAATAATGCTTGAGATGGCTGAAGACTTTTTCGTACTTAGAAAAAACCTAAATTAAACACATAAACAAGTTTATTGGTCCTGATTTAAGTTAAAGGAAGAGGTGCAAAGGTGGTGGTGGGGGTGGGGGGAGGATACGGGATTTAGAGGTGGAATGAAGAGAGGAAACAGGGGGAGTGGTGCAGGTGAAACAGGGAGGAAGAGGGGGAACAGGGGGTGCTGTACAGGTGATACAGGGATGGGGATGGGGGAACAGGGGGAGTGGTGCAGATGAAACAGGGATGAAGAGGGAGAAACAGGGGGGAGTGGTGCAGGTGAAACAGGGATGAAGAGGGAGAAACAGAGGGAGTGGTGCAGGTGAAACAGGGATGGGGATGGGGGGAACAGGGGGAGTGGTGCAGGTGAAACAGGGATGCAGAGGGAGAAACAGGGGGGAGTTGTGCAGGTGAAACAGGGATTAAAGGAAAATTTATATAAGTAGATAGATGGATGTTTACATTGATTGCTAAATATATACATTGACGGATAGACAGATGCATAGATGCATCTTAAAGACATATGAGTAGATGGATGGATAGACAGAAGAGTTGATGGACGGATAAATGGAATATAAATGTATATAATGATAAATGGTTGGTTTATGGGAAGATAGATTGATGGATTGACAGATATAAGTAGATAGATAGATGGATCCATTGATGGATTCATTTGTGCTTATCTCTTGAGGTTCTTCTTGAGATGATTTCGGGGCTTTAGTGTCCCCGCGGTCCGGTCCTCGACCAAACCTGCACCCCCAGGAAGCAGCCCGTGACAGCTGACTAACACCCAGGTACCTGTTTTACTGCAAGGTATCAGGGGCACAGGGTGAAAGAAACTCTGCCCATTGTTTCTCGGCGGCGCCCGGAATCGAACCCGGGACCACAGGATCACAAGTCCAGTGTCCAGTGTGCTGTCCGCTCGGCCGACTGGCTCCCCGGTCGGAGGGGAGCCGGTGAACAGACGAATCAGGTTAAAGAATATCTGTCGATTTGCTATTGCATCAACTGAGATTCGGTATGGGACCATTAGGATTATAACCAACGAACTCTCTCCGTTTAGACGGTAGGCCTCCAGTTTGTGTGTGTGTGTGTGTGTGTGTGTGTGTGTGTGTGTGTGTGTGTGTGTGTGTGTGTGTGTGTGTGTGTGTGTGTGTGTGTGTGTGTGTGTGTGTTAGAGAGAAATAGATGTAGTAGATATTAAAAAATGGAAAAATACATATATTTGATAGGCGGGGTCCAAGAGCTAATAACTCGATTCTGCAGATACATATAGTAAATACAAGGAGAAAATAAATACACACACACACACACACACATTAATTGATAATGGACTGTTTTGTGTGCGTATCCATGTGTACTATTGTCAAGACCGACAGACACGTGAAGCTATGTGTGTGTGTATGTGTACCTGTAATTGAACTGACATGTGTACGGTAATTATCTGTATGTGTCCATTTTAAAGGTACACATTAGTGAATGTGTATTTATGTAAATTGATTGACATATGTACGTGTGCGCGCGATTAGTGTTACTTTAATTTATATGGTTAACATTTATACGTTTGAATGACATAGTTTCCCATTATTGTCACATTTTTTGTTACATGTCTACTATTGTCAAGATGGACAGACACGTCCAGCTATGAGTGTTTATGTGTACCAGTAATTGAACTGACATGTGTATTGCAACTATCTGCGTGTGTCCATTTTAAAGGAATATATTAGTGAATGTTTATTTATGTAAATTGAATGGAATATGTATGTGGACGCTCGGTTAGTGTAACTGTAATTTATATGGTTAACGTTTGAATGACATAGTTTCCCCTCATTGTCACATTTTTTGTTACTATTTCGCTGTTCACTCTCACTCTCTCTGAATCACGTGGATTAATTGTGCTCACGTGTGTTTGTGTAGGGAAGGTGGAACCATAGGCTTTTCACACAATAATTTGCAACTATTTGCTGAGAAAAGTTTCAAAAGATCATCTATGTTTTTAATAAGTGTTCTTTTTCCTAACATACAAGTCAATCACACAGTACCTAACCTCAGTCAGAAACACTTTTCTTACTATATCTCGCAACGTCTTTTGCATATATATCCTATCTTAAATATTTAACAATTTTAATTCATAACTGCCAACCCCCCTCCCATCCAAAGCTTTCAAAGCCACCAAACATCATTCCTTTCCCTTAACCTCTCCCAAATTATCTTTTGCACCAATTCACAAACAAGGGGGCTTTATAGCTGAGTGGACGTCGCTCTCGACTCGTAATCGTAGCTCATTCGATCCCACGGTGATGAAACAAGCGGAAATCAGCAGAGTTTCTATCATTTTGATGCCCCTGTTACCTAGCAGTAAATATGTACCTGGGCGTTAGACAGCTGTTACGGGCTGCTTCCTGGGGGTGTGTGTGTGGAATGTTTTTTATTATTTAGTAATAATTGATTGATTGACAGTTGAGAGGCGGGCCGAAAGAGTAGAGCTCAACCCTCGCAAGCATAACTAGGTGAACACAACTAGATAAATACTAACCAACCACGATCTCGACAATCCATTACACGCACAACCCCCCTCCCCCTCCCCCCCCCCCAAACTCCCGAAATCGTTCTACCTAAATCAATAAAAAATTAAAACAAATCAATTAATTCACCACAAATACTAACTATAAATAAAGGAACCAAATTTGAGACATACAGCGACTCCAGCGTGGTCTAGTCGGAAGAGAACGTGTTCTCATCTGGATAGATTGCGATCGAGTCTGTCGGAACGGGTGTGTAACTGCAGGGCACAAATATTTGTGTGTCCCCTCCTGTAGCTGCCTCTGTTTCGACAGGTTCCCTGGATAGCTGGAATTGACCTGGCCCTTGGAAAGTGGGGAAGGGGTGAAATCCGTTGGGCCCACGGATGGATACCTTGGATCCATGGACCTAGAGCAGGTCTAATCACCTGGGATTCGAACCCACGGTGGGAATAAGGGAGGAGATATGGGAAGGGGGGGGGGGGAAGGATGTTTCCCTGGAACCAAACCTCACATAAACCCGGACACTCACACACACACCCTCACCCGAACACTCACAGGGGCACTCACACTCACACACTCCCATAGACTGTGATAAGGGAGACCATCTGAGGGGACACAGATGGCCTCCTGGACCCACAGGTATAACCGGACACACACACACCCGGACACTCACACACACTCGCCCGGACACTCACAGGGATATACACACTCACACACAGACACACATCCATAGACAAACTGTGATAAGGGAGCTTTATATATATATATATATATATATATATATAAAGCCTTAATGGTCCCCAGGACTATATGGAACTGAAAACTCACATGCCGGAAGTTACTCGAACCCATACTGCCAGGAGCAATGCAACTGGTATGTACAGGACACCTTAATCCGCTTGTGTCAATTTTAAAGGAATATATTAGTGAATATTTATTTATGTAAATTGATATATATATATTTATATATATATATATATATATATATATATATATATATATATATATTTATATATGTATATATATATATATATATATATATATATATATATATATATATATATATATATATATATATATATATATTAGTATATTTTGGTAGCAGTCTTTCCTGTAGACATATATTATTAATTATGACCGAAAAAGTAAGATTAATAATTCTAACACGAATTTTCTCAATCTTTCGTACATTACGCTTCACTGTTGGAGGTAAATCAAAAATCACTTCTCCAAAATTCATTTTTATTTCTAGTCTGACGCGACACGGGCGCGTTTCGTAAAACTTATTACATTTTCAAAGATTTCACAAATACACAACTGATTAGAACTTACGTCTCTCTGATATTATATCTACATTTGAGTGAGGTGGGAAGGGTGATGTGGCATTAACACAAGACAGAACAGGAGGGGATATTAATAGGGTATTAAAAGTATCAACACAAGACAGAACAGAAACAATGGGTATTGAATAGAAGTGTTTGTAGAAAGCCTATTGGTCCATATTTCTTGATGCTTCTATATTGGAGCGGAGTCTTGAGGTGGGTAGAATATAGTTGTGCAATAATTGGCTGTTGATTGCTGGTGTTGACTTCTTGATGTGTAGTGCCTCGCAAACGTCAAGCCGCCTGCTATCGCTGTATCTATCGATGATTTCTGTGTTGTTTACTAGGATTTCTCTGGCGATGGTTTGGTTATGGTTATGGTTATTTCTCTTCCCATAACCAAACCATCGCCAGAGAAATCCTAGTAAACAACACAGAAATCATCGATAGATACAGCGATAGCAGGCGGCTTGACGTTTGCGAGGCACTACACATCAAGAAGTCAACACCAGCAATCAACAGCCAATTATTGCACAACTATATTCTACCCACCTCAAGACTCCGCTCCAATATAGAAGCATCAAGAAATATGGACCAATAGGCTTTCTACAAACACTTCTATTCAATACCCATTGTTTCTGTTCTGTCTTGTGTTGATACTTTTAATATCCTATTAATATCCCCTCCTGTTCTGTCTTGTGTTAATGCCACATCACCCTTCCCACCTCACTCAAATGTAGATATAATATCAGAGAGACGTAAGTTCTAATCAGTTGTGTATTTGTGAAGTCTTTGAAAATGTAATAAGTTTTACGAAACGCGCCCGTGTCGCGTCAGACTAGAAATAAAAATGAATTTTGGAGAAGTGATTTTTGATTTACCTCCAACAGTGAAGCGTAATGTACGAAAGATTGAGAAAATTCGTGTTAGAATTATTAATCTTACTTTTTCGGTCATATTTAATAATATATATATATATATATATATATATATATATATATATATATATATATATATATATATATATATATATATATATATATATTTTTATTTAATTTACAATAGCTGGACACGAGTTCTCTCACATTGACAGCGGTTTGACAAAAAACGCAGACTTACCTCACACTTATCTGGTGCCCTCGGGAAGTGAAGATATTTGAGATGTATATATATCTCGAAGTCTCTACTTCTTTTGTAGGGTCTGATGGTGTAGTGGGTTAAAGCGTACTAGTTATGGCAGCTACTGGAAGGTAGTTGTGCTTTCTGGGTTCGAGTCCCACTGGTGGGTGTTGTTCCAAAGATTGTTAATCTTCACTTGTGGTTTATGCAAGTATAGGCTCATAGCTGGACACGAGTTCTCTCACATTGACAGTGGCTTGACGAAAAACGCAGACTAACCTCACACTTATCTGGTGCCCTCGGGAAGTGGAGATATTTGAGATGTATATATATCTTGAAGTCTCTACTTCTTTTGTAGGGTCTGATGGTGTAGTGGGTTAAACCGTACTAGTTATGGCAGCTACTGGAAGGTAGTTGTGCTTTCTGGGTTCGAGTCCCACTGGTGGGTGTTCCAAAGATTGTTAATCTTCACTTGTGGTTTATGCAAGTATAGGCTTATATATATATATATATATATATATATATATATATATATATATATATATATATATATATATATATATATATATATATATATATATATATATATATATATATATATATATATGGATGGATGGATAAAAGAGAATGTCTGTCTATGTAATGAGGCCATATGCTGGAGGCTGCAGCCATACACAGATTTATTTTAAAATTTATTTATTAATATATTATTAAGGCTTATTATTACTAAATTAATGTATTTGTAGAGGGAATGGTCTGGGGTAGGGAACGGGCATAGGTTGGTCAGTGTTGACTTTAGCTAAAGGATTTAGGAATAATTATTAATTATTCTTATCACTCCCCCCCCCCCTACCAATTTAATTAAAGTTAATTGTAAAATAATGCTTGAGATGGCTGAAGACTTTTTCGTACTTAGAAAAAACCTAAATTAAACACATAAACAAGTTTATTGGTCCTGATTTAAGTTAAAGGAAGAGGTGCAAAGGTGGTGGTGGGGGTGGGGGGAGGATACGGGATTTAGAGGTGGAATGAAGAGAGGAAACAGGGGGAGTGGTGCAGGTGAAACAGGGAGGAAGAGGGGGAACAGGGGGTGCTGTACAGGTGATACAGGGATGGGGATGGGGGAACAGGGGGAGTGGTGCAGATGAAACAGGGATGAAGAGGGAGAAACAGGGGGGAGTGGTGCAGGTGAAACAGGGATGAAGAGGGAGAAACAGAGGGAGTGGTGCAGGTGAAACAGGGATGGGGATGGGGGGAACAGGGGGAGTGGTGCAGGTGAAACAGGGATGCAGAGGGAGAAACAGGGGGGAGTTGTGCAGGTGAAACAGGGATTAAAGGAAAATTTATATAAGTAGATAGATGGATGTTTACATTGATTGCTAAATATATACATTGACGGATAGACAGATGCATAGATGCATCTTAAAGACATATGAGTAGATGGATGGATAGACAGAAGAGTTGATGGACGGATAAATGGAATATAAATGTATATAATGATAAATGGTTGGTTTATGGGAAGATAGATTGATGGATTGACAGATATAAGTAGATAGATAGATGGATCCATTGATGGATTCATTTGTGCTTATCTCTTGAGGTTCTTCTTGAGATGATTTCGGGGCTTTAGTGTCCCCGCGGTCCGGTCCTCGACCAAACCTGCACCCCCAGGAAGCAGCCCGTGACAGCTGACTAACACCCAGGTACCTGTTTTACTGCAAGGTATCAGGGGCACAGGGTGAAAGAAACTCTGCCCATTGTTTCTCGGCGGCGCCCGGAATCGAACCCGGGACCACAGGATCACAAGTCCAGTGTCCAGTGTGCTGTCCGCTCGGCCGACTGGCTCCCCGGTCGGAGGGGAGCCGGTGAACAGACGAATCAGGTTAAAGAATATCTGTCGATTTGCTATTGCATCAACTGAGATTCGGTATGGGACCATTAGGATTATAAACAACGAACTCTCTCCGTTTAGACGGTAGGCCTCCAGTTTGTGTGTGTGTGTGTGTGTGTGTGTGTGTGTGTGTGTGTGTGTGTGTGTGTGTGTGTGTGTGTGTGTGTGTGTGTGTGTGTGTGTGTGTGTTAGAGAGAAATAGATGTAGTAGATATTAAAAAATGGAAAAATACATATATTTGATAGGCGGGGTCCAAGAGCTAATAACTCGATTCTGCAGATACATATAGTAAATACAAGGAGAAAATAAATACACACACACACACACATTAATTGATAATGGACTGTTTTGTGTGCGTATCCATGTGTACTATTGTCAAGACCGACAGACACGTGAAGCTATGTGTGTGTATGTGTACCTGTAATTGAACTGACATGTGTACGGTAATTATCTGTATGTGTCCATTTTAAAGGTACACATTAGTGAATGTGTATTTATGTAAATTGATTGACATATGTACGTGTGCGCGCGATTAGTGTTACTTTAATTTATATGGTTAACATTTATACGTTTGAATGACATAGTTTCCCATTATTGTCACATTTTTTGTTACATGTCTACTATTGTCAAGATGGACAGACACGTCCAGCTATGAGTGTTTATGTGTACCAGTAATTGAACTGACATGTGTATTGCAACTATCTGCGTGTGTCCATTTTAAAGGAATATATTAGTGAATGTTTATTTATGTAAATTGAATGGAATATGTATGTGGACGCTCGGTTAGTGTAACTGTAATTTATATGGTTAACGTTTGAATGACATAGTTTCCCCTCATTGTCACATTTTTTGTTACTATTTCGCTGTTCACTCTCACTCTCTCTGAATCACGTGGATTAATTGTGCTCACGTGTGTTTGTGTAGGGAAGGTGGAACCATAGGCTTTTCACACAATAATTTGCAACTATTTGCTGAGAAAAGTTTCAAAAGATCATCTATGTTTTTAATAAGTGTTCTTTTTCCTAACATACAAGTCAATCACACAGTACCTAACCTCAGTCAGAAACACTTTTCTTACTATATCTCGCAACGTCTTTTGCATATATATCCTATCTTAAATATTTAACAATTTTAATTCATAACTGCCAACCCCCCTCCCATCCAAAGCTTTCAAAGCCACCAAACATCATTCCTTTCCCTTAACCTCTCCCAAATTATCTTTTGCACCAATTCACAAACAAGGGGGCTTTATAGCTGAGTGGACGTCGCTCTCGACTCGTAATCGTAGCTCATTCGATCCCACGGTGATGAAACAAGCGGAAATCAGCAGAGTTTCTATCATTTTGATGCCCCTGTTACCTAGCAGTAAATATGTACCTGGGCGTTAGACAGCTGTTACGGGCTGCTTCCTGGGGGTGTGTGTGTGGAATGTTTTTTATTATTTAGTAATAATTGATTGATTGACAGTTGAGAGGCGGGCCGAAAGAGTAGAGCTCAACCCTCGCAAGCATAACTAGGTGAACACAACTAGATAAATACTAACCAACCACGATCTCGACAATCCATTACACGCACAACCCCCCTCCCCCTCCCCCCCCCCCCAAACTCCCGAAATCGTTCTACCTAAATCAATAAAAAATTAAAACAAATCAATTAATTCACCACAAATACTAACTATAAATAAAGGAACCAAATTTGAGACATACAGCGACTCCAGCGTGGTCTAGTCGGAAGAGAACGTGTTCTCATCTGGATAGATTGCGATCGAGTCTGTCGGAACGGGTGTGTAACTGCAGGGCACAAATATTTGTGTGTCCCCTCCTGTAGCTGCCTCTGTTTCGACAGGTTCCCTGGATAGCTGGAATTGACCTGGCCCTTGGAAAGTGGGGAAGGGGTGAAATCCGTTGGGCCCACGGATGGATACCTTGGATCCATGGACCTAGAGCAGGTCTAATCACCTGGGATTCGAACCCACGGTGGGAATAAGGGAGGAGATATGGGAAGGGGGGGGGGGGAAGGATGTTTCCCTGGAACCAAACCTCACATAAACCCGGACACTCACACACACACCCTCACCCGAACACTCACAGGGGCACTCACACTCACACACTCCCATAGACTGTGATAAGGGAGACCATCTGAGGGGACACAGATGGCCTCCTGGACCCACAGGTATAACCGGACACACACACACCCGGACACTCACACACACTCGCCCGGACACTCACAGGGATATACACACTCACACACAGACACACATCCATAGACAAACTGTGATAAGGGAGCTTTATATATATATATATATATATATAAAGCCTTAATGGTCCCCAGGACTATATGCAACTGAAAACTCACATGCCGGAAGTTACTCGAACCCATACTGCCAGGAGCAATGCAACTGGTATGTACAGGACACCTTAATCCGCTTGTGTCAATTTTAAAGGAATAAATTAGTGAATATTTATTTATGTAAATTGATATATATATATTTATATATATATATATATATATATATATATATATATATTTATATATGTATATATATATATATATATATATATATATATATATATATATATATATATATATATATATATATATATATATATTTGTATATTTTGGTAGCAGTCTTTCCTGTAGACATATATTATTAATTATGACCGAAAAAGTAAGATTAATAATTCTAACACGAATTTTCTCAATCTTTCGTACATTACGCTTCACTGTTGGAGGTAAATCAAAAATCACTTCTCCAAAATTCATTTTTATTTCTAGTCTGACGCGACACGGGCGCGTTTCGTAAAACTTATTACATTTTCAAAGATTTCACAAATACACAACTGATTAGAACTTACGTCTCTCTGATATTATATCTACATTTGAGTGAGGTGGGAAGGGTGATGTGGCATTAACACAAGACAGAACAGGAGGGGATATTAATAGGGTATTAAAAGTATCAACACAAGACAGAACAGAAACAATGGGTATTGAATAGAAGTGTTTGTAGAAAGCCTATTGGTCCATATTTCTTGATGCTTCTATATTGGAGCGGAGTCTTGAGGTGGGTAGAATATAGTTGTGCAATAATTGGCTGTTGATTGCTGGTGTTGACTTCTTGATGTGTAGTGCCTCGCAAACGTCAAGCCGCCTGCTATCGCTGTATCTATCGATGATTTCTGTGTTGTTTACTAGGATTTCTCTGGCGATGGTTTGGTTATGGTTATGGTTATTTCTCTTCCCATAACCAAACCATCGCCAGAGAAATCCTAGTAAACAACACAGAAATCATCGATAGATACAGCGATAGCAGGCGGCTTGACGTTTGCGAGGCACTACACATCAAGAAGTCAACACCAGCAATCAACAGCCAATTATTGCACAACTATATTCTACCCACCTCAAGACTCCGCTCCAATATAGAAGCATCAAGAAATATGGACCAATAGGCTTTCTACAAACACTTCTATTCAATACCCATTGTTTCTGTTCTGTCTTGTGTTGATACTTTTAATATCCTATTAATATCCCCTCCTGTTCTGTCTTGTGTTAATGACACATCACCCTTCCCACCTCACTCAAATGTAGATATAATATCAGAGAGACGTAAGTTCTAATCAGTTGTGTATTTGTGAAGTCTTTGAAAATGTAATAAGTTTTACGAAACGCGCCCGTGTCGCGTCAGACTAGAAATAAAAATGAATTTTGGAGAAGTGATTTTTGATTTACCTCCAACAGTGAAGCGTAATGTACGAAAGATTGAGAAAATTCGTGTTAGAATTATTAATCTTACTTTTTCGGTCATATTTAATAATATATATATATATATATATATATATATATATATATATATATATATATATATATATATATATATATATATATATATATATATATATATATATTTTTATTTAATTTACAATAGCTGGACACGAGTTCTCTCACATTGACAGCGGTTTGACAAAAAACGCAGACTTACCTCACACTTATCTGGTGCCCTCGGGAAGTGAAGATATTTGAGATGTATATATATCTCGAAGTCTCTACTTCTTTTGTAGGGTCTGATGGTGTAGTGGGTTAAAGCGTACTAGTTATGGCAGCTACTGGAAGGTAGTTGTGCTTTCTGGGTTCGAGTCCCACTGGTGGGTGTTGTTCCAAAGATTGTTAATCTTCACTTGTGGTTTATGCAAGTATAGGCTCATAGCTGGACACGAGTTCTCTCACATTGACAGTGGCTTGACGAAAAACGCAGACTAACCTCACACTTATCTGGTGCCCTCGGGAAGTGGAGATATTTGAGATGTATATATATCTTGAAGTCTCTACTTCTTTTGTAGGGTCTGATGGTGTAGTGGGTTAAACCGTACTAGTTATGGCAGCTACTGGAAGGTAGTTGTGCTTTCTGGGTTCGAGTCCCACTGGTGGGTGTTCCAAAGATTGTTAATCTTCACTTGTGGTTTATGCAAGTATAGGCTTATATATATATATATATATATATATATATATATATATATATATATATATATATATATATATATATATATATATATATATATATATATATATATATATATATGGATGGATGGATAAAAGAGAATGTCTGTCTATGTAATGAGGCCATATGCTGGAGGCTGCAGCCATACACAGATTTATTTTAAAATTTATTTATTAATATATTATTAAGGCTTATTATTACTAAATTAATGTATTTGTAGAGGGAATGGTCTGGGGTAGGGAACGGGCATAGGTTGGTCAGTGTTGACTTTAGCTAAAGGATTTAGGAATAATTATTAATTATTCTTATCACTCACCCCCCCCCTACCAATTTAATTAAAGTTAATTGTAAAATAATGCTTGAGATGGCTGAAGACTTTTTCGTACTTAGAAAAAACCTAAATTAAACACATAAACAAGTTTATTGGTCCTGATTTAAGTTAAAGGAAGAGGTGCAAAGGTGGTGGTGGGGGTGGGGGGAGGATACGGGATTTAGAGGTGGAATGAAGAGAGGAAACAGGGGGAGTGGTGCAGGTGAAACAGGGAGGAAGAGGGGGAACAGGGGGTGCTGTACAGGTGATACAGGGATGGGGATGGGGGAACAGGGGGAGTGGTGCAGATGAAACAGGGATGAAGAGGGAGAAACAGGGGGGAGTGGTGCAGGTGAAACAGGGATGAAGAGGGAGAAACAGAGGGAGTGGTGCAGGTGAAACAGGGATGGGGATGGGGGAACAGGGGGAGTGGTGCAGGTGAAACAGGGATGGGGATGGGGGGAACAGGGGGAGTGGTGCAGGTGAAACAGGGATGCAGAGGGAGAAACAGGGGGGAGTTGTGCAGGTGAAACAGGGATTAAAGGAAAATTTATATAAGTAGATAGATGGATGTTTACATTGATTGCTAAATATATACATTGACGGATAGACGGATGCATAGATGCATCTTAAAGACATATGAGTAGATGGATGGATAGACAGAAGAGTTGATGGACGGATAAATGGAATATAAATGTATATAATGATAAATGGTTGGTTTATGGGAAGATAGATTGATGGATTGACAGATATAAGTAGATAGATAGATGGATCCATTGATGGATTCATTTGTGCTTATCTCTTGAGGTTCTTCTTGAGATGATTTCGGGGCTTTAGTGTCCCCGCGGTCCGGTCCTCGACCAAACCTGCACCCCCAGGAAGCAGCCCGTGACAGCTGACTAACACCCAGGTACCTGTTTTACTGCAAGGTATCAGGGGCACAGGGTGAAAGAAACTCTGCCCATTGTTTCTCGGCGGCGCCCGGAATCGAACCCGGGACCACAGGATCACAAGTCCAGTGTCCAGTGTGCTGTCCGCTCGGCCGACTGGCTCCCCGGTCGGAGGGGAGCCGGTGAACAGACGAATCAGGTTAAAGAATATCTGTCGATTTGCTATTGCATCAACTGAGATTCGGTATGGGACCATTAGGATTATAACCAACGAACTCTCTCCGTTTAGACGGTAGGCCTCCAGTTTGTGTGTGTGTGTGTGTGTGTGTGTGTGTGTGTGTGTGTGTGTGTGTGTGTGTGTGTGTGTGTGTGTGTGTGTGTGTGTGTGTGTGTGTGTGTGTGTGTGTGTGTGTGTGTGTGTGTGTGTGTGTGTGTGTGTGTGTGTGTGTGTGTGTGTGTGTGTGTGTGTGTTAGAGAGAAATAGATGTAGTAGATATAAAAAAATGGAAAAATACATATATTTGATAGGCGGGGTCCAAGAGCTAATAACTCGATTCTGCAGATACATATAGTAAATACAAGGAGAAAATAAATACACACACACACACACACATTAATTGATAATGGACTGTTTTGTGTGCGTATCCATGTGTACTATTGTCAAGACCGACAGACACGTGAAGCTATGTGTGTGTATGTGTACCTGTAATTGAACTGACATGTGTACGGTAATTATCTGTATGTGTCCATTTTAAAGGTACACATTAGTGAATGTGTATTTATGTAAATTGATTGACATATGTACGTGTGCGCGCGATTAGTGTTACTTTAATTTATATGGTTAACATTTATACGTTTGAATGACATAGTTTCCCATTATTGTCACATTTTTTGTTACATGTCTACTATTGTCAAGATGGACAGACACGTCCAGCTATGAGTGTTTATGTGTACCAGTAATTGAACTGACATGTGTATTGCAACTATCTGCGTGTGTCCATTTTAAAGGAATATATTAGTGAATGTTTATTTATGTAAATTGAATGGAATATGTATGTGGACGCTCGGTTAGTGTAACTGTAATTTATATGGTTAACGTTTGAATGACATAGTTTCCCCTCATTGTCACATTTTTTGTTACTATTTCGCTGTTCACTCTCACTCTCTCTGAATCACGTGGATTAATTGTGCTCACGTGTGTTTGTGTAGGGAAGGTGGAACCATAGGCTTTTCACACAATAATTTGCAACTATTTGCTGAGAAAAGTTTCAAAAGATCATCTATGTTTTTAATAAGTGTTCTTTTTCCTAACATACAAGTCAATCACACAGTACCTAACCTCAGTCAGAAACACTTTTCTTACTATATCTCGCAACGTCTTTTGCATATATATCCTATCTTAAATATTTAACAATTTTAATTCATAACTGCCAACCCCCCTCCCATCCAAAGCTTTCAAAGCCACCAAACATCATTCCTTTCCCTTAACCTCTCCCAAATTATCTTTTGCACCAATTCACAAACAAGGGGGCTTTATAGCTGAGTGGACGTCGCTCTCGACTCGTAATCGTAGCTCATTCGATCCCACGGTGATGAAACAAGCGGAAATCAGCAGAGTTTCTATCATTCTGATGCCCCTGTTACCTAGCAGTAAATATGTACCTGGGCGTTAGACAGCTGTTACGGGCTGCTTCCTGGGGGTGTGTGTGTGGAATGTTTTTTATTATTTAGTAATAATTGATTGATTGACAGTTGAGAGGCGGGCCGAAAGAGTAGAGCTCAACCCTCGCAAGCATAACTAGGTGAACACAACTAGATAAATACTAACCAACCACGATCTCGACAATCCATTACACGCACAACCCCCCTCCCCCTCCCCCCCCCCCAAACTCCCGAAATCGTTCTACCTAAATCAATAAAAAATTAAAACAAATCAATTAATTCACCACAAATACTAACTATAAACAAAGGAACCAAATTTGAGACATACAGCGACTCCAGCGTGGTCTAGTCGGAAGAGAACGTGTTCTCATCTGGATAGATTGCGATCGAGGCTGTCGGAACGGGTGTGTAACTGCAGGGCACAAATATTTGTGTGTCCCCTCCTGTAGCTGCCTCTGTTTCGACAGGTTCCCTGGATAGCTGGAATTGACCTGGCCCTTGGAAAGTGGGGAAGGGGTGAAATCCGTTGTTCCCACGGATGGATACCTTGGATCCATGGACCTAGAGCAGGTCTAATCACCTGGGATTCGAACCCACGGTGGGAATAAGGGAGGAGATATGGGAAGGGGGGGGGGGGGAAGGATGTTTCCCTGGAACCAAACCTCACATAAACCCGGACACTCACACACACACCCTCACCCGAAAACTCACAGGGGCACTCACACTCACACACTCCCATAGACTGTGATAAGGGAGACCATCTGAGGGGACACAGATGGCCTCCTGGACCCACAGGTATAACCGGACACACACACACCCGGACACTCACACACACTCGCCCGGACACTCACAGTGATATACACACTCACACACAGACACACATCCATAGACAAACTGTGATAAGGGAGCTTTATATATATATATATATATATATATATATATATATATATATATATATATATATATATATATATATATAAAGCCTTAATGGTCCCCAGGACTATATGCAACTGAAAACTCACATGCCGGAAGTTACTCGAACCCATACTGCCAGGAGCAATGCAACTGGTATGTACAGGACACCTTAATCCGCTTGTGTCAATTTTAAAGGAATAAATTAGTGAATATTTATTTATGTAAATTGATATATATATATTTATATATATATATATATATATATATATATATATATATATATTTATATATGTATATATATATATATATATATATATATATATATATATATATATATATATATATATATATATATATTTGTATATTTTGGTAGCAGTCTTTCCTGTAGACATATATTATTAATTATGACCGAAAAAGTAAGATTAATAATTCTAACACGAATTTTCTCAATCTTTCGTACATTACGCTTCACTGTTGGAGGTAAATCAAAAATCACTTCTCCAAAATTCATTTTTATTTCTAGTCTGACGCGACACGGGCGCGTTTCGTAAAACTTATTACATTTTCAAAGATTTCACAAATACACAACTGATTAGAACTTACGTCTCTCTGATATTATATCTACATTTGAGTGAGGTGGGAAGGGTGATGTGGCATTAACACAAGACAGAACAGGAGGGGATATTAATAGGGTATTAAAAGTATCAACACAAGACAGAACAGAAACAATGGGTATTGAATAGAAGTGTTTGTAGAAAGCCTATTGGTCCATATTTCTTGATGCTTCTATATTGGAGCGGAGTCTTGAGGTGGGTAGAATATAGTTGTGCAATAATTGGCTGTTGATTGCTGGTGTTGACTTCTTGATGTGTAGTGCCTCGCAAACGTCAAGCCGCCTGCTATCGCTGTATCTATCGATGATTTCTGTGTTGTTTACTAGGATTTCTCTGGCGATGGTTTGGTTATGGTTATGGTTATTTCTCTTCCCATAACCAAACCATCGCCAGAGAAATCCTAGTAAACAACACAGAAATCATCGATAGATACAGCGATAGCAGGCGGCTTGACGTTTGCGAGGCACTACACATCAAGAAGTCAACACCAGCAATCAACAGCCAATTATTGCACAACTATATTCTACCCACCTCAAGACTCCGCTCCAATATAGAAGCATCAAGAAATATGGACCAATAGGCTTTCTACAAACACTTCTATTCAATACCCATTGTTTCTGTTCTGTCTTGTGTTGATACTTTTAATATCCTATTAATATCCCCTCCTGTTCTGTCTTGTGTTAATGCCACATCACCCTTCCCACCTCACTCAAATGTAGATATAATATCAGAGAGACGTAAGTTCTAATCAGTTGTGTATTTGTGAAGTCTTTGAAAATGTAATAAGTTTTACGAAACGCGCCCGTGTCGCGTCAGACTAGAAATAAAAATGAATTTTGGAGAAGTGATTTTTGATTTACCTCCAACAGTGAAGCGTAATGTACGAAAGATTGAGAAAATTCGTGTTAGAATTATTAATCTTACTTTTTCGGTCATATTTAATAATATATATATATATATATATATATATATATATATATATATATATATATATATATATATATATATATATATATATATATATATATATATATATATATATATATATATTTTTATTTAATTTACAATAGCTGGACACGAGTTCTCTCACATTGACAGCGGTTTGACAAAAAACGCAGACTTACCTCACACTTATCTGGTGCCCTCGGGAAGTGAAGATATTTGAGATGTATATATATCTCGAAGTCTCTACTTCTTTTGTAGGGTCTGATGGTGTAGTGGGTTAAAGCGTACTAGTTATGGCAGCTACTGGAAGGTAGTTGTGCTTTCTGGGTTCGAGTCCCACTGGTGGGTGTTGTTCCAAAGATTGTTAATCTTCACTTGTGGTTTATGCAAGTATAGGCTCATAGCTGGACACGAGTTCTCTCACATTGACAGTGGCTTGACGAAAAACGCAGACTAACCTCACACTTATCTGGTGCCCTCGGGAAGTGGAGATATTTGAGATGTATATATATCTTGAAGTCTCTACTTCTTTTGTAGGGTCTGATGGTGTAGTGGGTTAAACCGTACTAGTTATGGCAGCTACTGGAAGGTAGTTGTGCTTTCTGGGTTCGAGTCCCACTGGTGGGTGTTCCAAAGATTGTTAATCTTCACTTGTGGTTTATGCAAGTATAGGCTTATATATATATATATATATATATATATATATATATATATATATATATATATATATATATATATATATATATATATATATATATGGATGGATGGATAAAAGAGAATGTCTGTCTATGTAATGAGGCCATATGCTGGAGGCTGCAGCCATACACAGATTTATTTTAAAATTTATTTATTAATATATTATTAAGGCTTATTATTACTAAATTAATGTATTTGTAGAGGGAATGGTCTGGGGTAGGGAACGGGCATAGGTTGGTCAGTGTTGACTTTAGCTAAAGGATTTAGGAATAATTATTAATTATTCTTATCACTCACCCCCCCCCTACCAATTTAATTAAAGTTAATTGTAAAATAATGCTTGAGATGGCTGAAGACTTTTTCGTACTTAGAAAAAACCTAAATTAAACACATAAACAAGTTTATTGGTCCTGATTTAAGTTAAAGGAAGAGGTGCAAAGGTGGTGGTGGGGGTGGGGGGAGGATACGGGATTTAGAGGTGGAATGAAGAGAGGAAACAGGGGGAGTGGTGCAGGTGAAACAGGGAGGAAGAGGGGGAACAGGGGGTGCTGTACAGGTGATACAGGGATGGGGATGGGGGAACAGGGGGAGTGGTGCAGATGAAACAGGGATGAAGAGGGAGAAACAGGGGGGAGTGGTGCAGGTGAAACAGGGATGAAGAGGGAGAAACAGAGGGAGTGGTGCAGGTGAAACAGGGATGGGGATGGGGGAACAGGGGGAGTGGTGCAGGTGAAACAGGGATGGGGATGGGGGGAACAGGGGGAGTGGTGCAGGTGAAACAGGGATGCAGAGGGAGAAACAGGGGGGAGTTGTGCAGGTGAAACAGGGATTAAAGGAAAATTTATATAAGTAGATAGATGGATGTTTACATTGATTGCTAAATATATACATTGACGGATAGACGGATGCATAGATGCATCTTAAAGACATATGAGTAGATGGATGGATAGACAGAAGAGTTGATGGACGGATAAATGGAATATAAATGTATATAATGATAAATGGTTGGTTTATGGGAAGATAGATTGATGGATTGACAGATATAAGTAGATAGATAGATGGATCCATTGATGGATTCATTTGTGCTTATCTCTTGAGGTTCTTCTTGAGATGATTTCGGGGCTTTAGTGTCCCCGCGGTCCGGTCCTCGACCAAACCTGCACCCCCAGGAAGCAGCCCGTGACAGCTGACTAACACCCAGGTACCTGTTTTACTGCAAGGTATCAGGGGCACAGGGTGAAAGAAACTCTGCCCATTGTTTCTCGGCGGCGCCCGGAATCGAACCCGGGACCACAGGATCACAAGTCCAGTGTCCAGTGTGCTGTCCGCTCGGCCGACTGGCTCCCCGGTCGGAGGGGAGCCGGTGAACAGACGAATCAGGTTAAAGAATATCTGTCGATTTGCTATTGCATCAACTGAGATTCGGTATGGGACCATTAGGATTATAACCAACGAACTCTCTCCGTTTAGACGGTAGGCCTCCAGTTTGTGTGTGTGTGTGTGTGTGTGTGTGTGTGTGTGTGTGTGTGTGTGTGTGTGTGTGTGTGTGTGTGTGTGTGTGTGTGTGTGTGTGTGTGTGTGTGTGTGTGTGTGTGTGTGTGTGTGTGTGTGTGTGTGTGTGTGTGTGTGTGTGTGTGTGTGTGTGTGTGTGTGTGTGTGTGTGTGTGTGTGTGTGTGTGTGTGTGTGTGTGTGTGTGTGTGTGTGTGTGTGTGTGTGTGTGTGTGTGTGTGTGTGTGTGTGTGTGTGTGTGTGTGTGTGTGTGTGTTAGAGAGAAATAGATGTAGTAGATATTAAAAAATGGAAAAATACATATATTTGATAGGCGGGGTCCAAGAGCTAATAACTCGATTCTGCAGATACATATAGTAAATACAAGGAGAAAATAAATACACACACACACACACACATTAATTGATAATGGACTGTTTTGTGTGCGTATCCATGTGTACTATTGTCAAGACCGACAGACACGTGAAGCTATGTGTGTGTATGTGTACCTGTAATTGAACTGACATGTGTACGGTAATTATCTGTATGTGTCCATTTTAAAGGTACACATTAGTGAATGTGTATTTATGTAAATTGATTGACATATGTACGTGTGCGCGCGATTAGTGTTACTTTAATTTATATGGTTAACATTTATACGTTTGAATGACATAGTTTCCCATTATTGTCACATTTTTTGTTACATGTCTACTATTGTCAAGATGGACAGACACGTCCAGCTATGAGTGTTTATGTGTACCAGTAATTGAACTGACATGTGTATTGCAACTATCTGCGTGTGTCCATTTTAAAGGAATATATTAGTGAATGTTTATTTATGTAAATTGAATGGAATATGTATGTGGACGCTCGGTTAGTGTAACTGTAATTTATATGGTTAACGTTTGAATGACATAGTTTCCCCTCATTGTCACATTTTTTGTTACTATTTCGCTGTTCACTCTCACTCTCTCTGAATCACGTGGATTAATTGTGCTCACGTGTGTTTGTGTAGGGAAGGTGGAACCATAGGCTTTTCACACAATAATTTGCAACTATTTGCTGAGAAAAGTTTCAAAAGATCATCTATGTTTTTAATAAGTGTTCTTTTTCCTAACATACAAGTCAATCACACAGTACCTAACCTCAGTCAGAAACACTTTTCTTACTATATCTCGCAACGTCTTTTGCATATATATCCTATCTTAAATATTTAACAATTTTAATTCATAACTGCCAACCCCCCTCCCATCCAAAGCTTTCAAAGCCACCAAACATCATTCCTTTCCCTTAACCTCTCCCAAATTATCTTTTGCACCAATTCACAAACAAGGGGGCTTTATAGCTGAGTGGACGTCGCTCTCGACTCGTAATCGTAGCTCATTCGATCCCACGGTGATGAAACAAGCGGAAATCAGCAGAGTTTCTATCATTCTGATGCCCCTGTTACCTAGCAGTAAATATGTACCTGGGCGTTAGACAGCTGTTACGGGCTGCTTCCTGGGTGTGTGTGTGTGGAATGTTTTTTATTAGTTAGTAATAATTGATTGATTGACAGTTGAGAGGCGGGCCGAAAGAGTAGAGCTTAACCCTCGCAAGCATAACTAGGTGAACACAACTAGATAAATACTAACCAACCACGATCTCGACAATCCATTACACGCACAACCCCCCTCCCCCTCCCCCCCCCAAACTCCCGAAATCGTTCTACCTAAATCAATAAAAAATTAAAACAAAACAATTAATTCACCACAAATACTAACTATAAATAAAGGAACCAAATTTGAGACATACAGCGACTCCAGCGTGGTCTAGTCGGAAGAGAACGTGTTCTCATCTGGATAGATTGCGATCGAGTCTGTCGGAACGGGTGTGTAACTGCAGGGCACAAATATTTGTGTGTCCCCTCCTGTAGCTGCCTCTGTTTCGACAGGTTCCCTGGATAGCTGGAATTGACCTGGCCCTTGAAAAGTGGGGAAGGGGTGAAATCAGTTGGGCCCACGGATGGATACCTTGGATCCATGGACCTAGAGCAGGTCTAATCACCTGGGATTCGAACCCACGGTGGGAATAAGGGAGGAGATATGGGAAGGGGGGGGGAAGGATGTTTCCCTGGAACCAAACCTCACATAAACCCGGACACTCACACATACACCCTCACCCGAACACTCACAGGGGCACTCACACTCACACACTCCCATAGACTGTGATAAGGGAGACCATCTGAGGGGACACAGATGGCCTCCTGGACCCACAGGTATAACCGGACACACACACACCCGGACACTCACAGGGATATACACACTCACACACATCCATAGACAAACTGTGATAAGAGAGACCATCTGAGGGGACACAGATGGCCTCCTGGACACACAAGTATATATCAATATTTAATTTAATATTTATTATTTAATTTTATTAAATAAGTAATCAAATTATTGTTTTTTAATAAATTATTATTTTATTAAATTATTAAATAATTATACTAATAAAACAAATTAAATTAAATTTAATAATTAAATATTTATTACTTAATTTACAAATATGACAGATTTTTTTAATATATATATATATATATATATATATATATATATATATATATATATATATATATATATATATATATATATATATATATATATATATATATATATATATATATATATATATATATGCGAACAAGCCTGAATGGTCCCCAGGACTATATGCGAATGAAAACTTACACCCCAGAAGTGACTCGAACCCATACTCCCAGAAGCAACGCAACTGGTAACTACAGGGCGCCTTAATCCACTTGACCATCACGGCCGTCAAAAGGAAGTGATAGCCGAGGCTATTTGAGCCACTTCCCCGACGGCAACTCGGATGGTAATCTTGGGCATAGCATTTCACCAAATCACCTCATTCTTTGGGGCACACGTGAGGAACACAAATGCGAACAAGCCTGAATGGTCCCCAGGACTATATGCGAATGAAAACTCACACCCCAGAAGTGACTCGAACCCATACTCCCAGAAGCAACGCAACTGGTAACTACAGGGCGCCTTAATCCACTTGACCATCACGGCCGTCAAAAGGAAGTGATAGCCGAGGCTATTTGAGCCACTTCCCCGACGGCAACTCGGATGGTAATCTTGGGCATAGCATTTCACCAAATCACCTCATTCTTTGGGGCACACGTGAGGAACACAAATGCGAACAAGCCTGAATGGTCCCCAGGACTATATGCGAATGAAAACTCACACCCCAGAAGTGACTCAAACCCATACTCCCAGAAGCAACGCAACTGGTAACTACAGGGCGCCTTAATCCACTTGACCATCACGTCCGTCAAAAGGAAGTGATAGCCGAGGCTATTTGAGCCACTTCCCCGACGGCAACTCGGATGGTAATCTTGGGCATAGCATTTCACCAAATCACCTCATTCTTTGGGGCACACGTGAGGAACACAAATGCGAACAAGCCTGAATGGTCCCCAGGACTATATGCGAATGAAAACTCACACCCCAGAAGTGACTCGAACCCATACTCCCAGAAGCAACGCAACTGGTAACTACAGGGCGCCTTAATCCACTTGACCATCACGGCCGTCAAAAGGAAGTGATAGCCGAGGCTATTTGACCATCCGAGTTGCCGTCGGGGAAGTGGCTCAAATAGCCTCGGCTATCACTTCCTTTTGACGGCCGTGATGGTCAAGTGGATTAAGGCGCCCTGTAGTTACCAGTTGCGTTGCTTCTGGGAGTATGGGTTCGAGTCACTTCTGGGGTGTGAGTTTTCATTCGCATATAGTCCTGGGGACCATTCAGGCTTGTTCGCATTTGTGTTCCTCACGTGTGCCCCAAAGAATGAGGTGATTTGGTGAAATGCTATGCCCAAGATTACCATCCGAGTTGCCGTCGGGGAAGTGGCTCAAATAGCCTCGGCTATCACTTCCTTTTGACGGCCGTGATGGTCAAGTGGATTAAGGCGCCCTGTAGTTACCAGTTGCGTTGCTTCTGGGAGTATGGGTTCGAGCCACTTCTGGGGTGTGAGTTTTCATTCATATATATATATATATATATATATATATATATATATATACATATATATAAATCTATATATATATATATATATATATATATATATATATATATATATATATATATATATATATATATATATATATATATATAAATCCTTGGGATTTCTCAAGGAATTGGGGTCCAAGCTCATTGACGTCACCAGAGACCCAAGGGCTTCCAGTTTTTTATTTCAGCGTCTCAGTGTGGCGATCCAGAGGGGAAATGCTTGCTGCGTCCTCGGTTCCTGTCCAGAAGCGGAGGAGCTTCAAGAGATCCATAACCTTTAGGCATTTGTCTTGTATGTTTTGTAACCTTTAAATACACAATAAAGAAAAAAAAAAAAAAAGGGAAGGGGGTGGTAGCAGAGAAGCACACAGAAACTGTATTGGAGGGGACCCACATTCCCTCCAATGCGTTATGTGTGGTTTCCTCCGAGGCTATGGGTCCCCCTTCTTCCAGCCAGAGGTGGTACTCCCTTCTCTATATAAAAAAAAAAAAAAAAAAAAAAAAAAAAAAAAAAAAAAAAATATATATATATATATATATATATATATATATATATATATATATATATATATATATATATATATATATATATATATATATATATATATATATAAAGCCTTAATGGTCCCCAGGACTATATGCAACTGAAAACTCACATGCCAGAAGTGACTCGAACCCATACTGCCAGGAGCAATGCAACTGGTATGTACAGGACGCCTTAATCCGCTTGTGTCAATTTTTGTGTCAATTTATATATATATATATACATATATATATATATATATATATATATATATATATATATATATATATATATATATATATATATATATGTATATATATATATATATATATATATATATATATATATATATATATATGTATGTATATATATATATATATATATATATATATATATATATATATATATATATATATATATATATATATATATATATATATATATATATATATATTTTTTTTTTTTTTTTTATTTAATTTACAATAGCTGGACACGAGTTCTCTCACATTGACAGCGGTTTGACGAAAAACGCAGACTTACCTCACACTTATCTGGTGCCCTCGGGAAGTGAAGATATTTGAGATGTATATATATCTCGAAGTCTCTACTTCTTTTGTAGGGTCTGATGGTGTAGTGGGTTAAAGCGTACTAGTTATGGCAGCTACTGGAAAGTAGTTGTGCTTTCTGGGTTCGAGTCCCACTGGTGGGTGTTGTTCCAAAGATTGTTAATCTTCACTTGTGGTTTATGCAAGTATAGGCTTATAGCTGGAAACGAGTTCTCTCACATTGACAGTGGCTTGACGAAAAACGCAGACTAACCTCACACTTATCTGGTGCCCTCGGGAAGTGGAGATATTTGAGATGTATATATATCTCGAAGTCTCTACTTCTTTTGTAGGGTCTGATGGTGTAGTGGGTTAAAGCGGACTAGTTATGGCAGCTACTGGAAGGTAGTTGTGCTTTCTGGGTTCGAGTCCCACTGGTGGGTGTTGTTCCAAAGATTGTTAATCTTCACTTGTGGTTTATGCAAGTATAGGCTTATAGCTGGACACGAGTTCTCTCACATTGACAGTGGCTTGACGAAAAACGCAGACTAACCTCACACTTATCTGGTGCCCTCGGGAAGTGGAGATATTTGAGATGTATATATATCTCGAAGTCTCTACTTCTTTTGTAGGGTCTGATGGTGTAGTGGGTTAAAGCGGACTAGTTATGGCAGCTACTGGAAGGTAGTTGTGCTTTCTGGGTTCGAGTCCCACTGGTGGGTGTTGTTCCAAAGATTGTTAATCTTCACTTGTGGTTTATGCAAGTATAGGCTTATAGCTGGACACGAGTTCTCTCACATTGACAGTGGCTTGACGAAAAACGCAGACTAACCTCACACTTATCTGGTGCCCTCGGGAAGTGGAGATATTTGAGATGTATATATATCTTGAAGTCTCTACTTCTTTTGTAGGGTCTGATGGTGTAGTGGGTTAAAGCGTACTAGTTATGGCAGCTACTGGAAGGTAGTTGTGCTTTCTGGGTTCGAGTCCCACTGGTGGGTGTTGTTCCAAAGATTGTTAATCTTCACTTGTGGTTTATGCAAGTATAGGCTTATAGCTGGACACGAGTTCTCTCACATTGACAGTGGATTGACGAAAAACACAGACTAACCTCACACTTATCTGGTGCCCTCGGGAAGTGGAGATATTTGAGATGTATATATATCTCGAAGTCTCTACTTCTTTTGTAGGGTCTGATGGTGTAGTGGGTTAAAGCGTACTAGTTATGGCAGCTACTGGAAGGTAGTTGTGCTTTCTGGGTTCGAGTCCCACTGGTGGGTGTTGTTCCAAAGATTGTTAATCTTCACTTGTGGTTTATGCAAGTATAGGCTTATATATATATATATATATATATATATATATATATATATATATATATATATATATATATATATATATATATATAAAGAGAATGTCTGTCTATGTAATGAGGCCATATGCTGGAGGCTGCAGCCATACACAGATTTATTTTAAAATTTATTTATTAATATATTATTAAGGCTAATTATTACTAAATTAATGTATTTGTAGAGGGAATGGTCTGGGGTAGGGAACGGGCATAGGTTGGTCAGTGTTGACTTTAGCTAAAGGACTTAGGAATAATTATTAATTATTCTTATCACTCCCCCCCCTACCAATTTAATTAAAGTTAAATGTAAAATAATGCTTGAGATGGCTGAAGACTTTTTCGTACCTAGAAAAAAACTAAATTAAACACATAAAGAAGTTTATTGGTCCTGATTTAAGTTAAAGGAAGAGGTGCAAAGGTGGTGGTGGGGGTGGGGGGAGGATACGGGATTTAGAGGTGGAATGAAGAGAGGGAACAGGGGGAGTGGTGCAGGTGAAACAGGGAGGAAGAGGGGGAACAGGGGGTGCTGTACAGGTGATACAGGGATGGGGATGGGGGAACAGGGGGAGTGGTGCAGATGAAACAGGGATGAAGAGGGAGAAACAGGGGGGAGTGGTGCAGGTGAAACAGGGATGAAGAGGGAGAAACAGAGGGAGTGGTGCAGGTGAAACAGGGATGGGGATGGGGGAACAGGGGGAGTGGTGCAGGTGAAACAGGGATGGGGATGGGGGAACAGGGGGAGTGGTGCAGGTGAAACAGGGATGCAGAGGGAGAAACAGGGGGGAGTTGTGCAGGTGAAACAGGGATTAAAGGAAAATTTATATAAGTAGATAGATGGATGTTTACATTGATTGCTAAATATATACATTGACGGATAGACGGATGCATAGATGCATCTTAAAGACATATGAGTAGATGGATGGATAGACAGAAGAGTTGATGGACGGATAAATGGAATATAAATGTATATAATGATAAATGGTTGGTTTATGGGAAGCTAGATTGATGGATTGACAGATATAAGTAGATAGATAGATGGATCCATTGATGGATTCATTTGTGCTTATCTCTTGAGGTTCTTCTTGAGATGATTTCGGGGCTTTAGTGTCCCCGCGGTCCGGTCCTCGACCAAACCTCCACCCCCAGGAAGCACCCCGTGACAGCTGACTAACACCCAGGTACCTGTTTTACTGCAAGGTATCAGGGGCACAGGGTGAAAGAAACTCTGCCCATTGTTTCTCGGCGGCGCCCGGAATCGAACCCGGGACCACAGGATCACAAGTCCAGTGTCCAGTGTGCTGTCCGCTCGGCCGACTGGCTCCCCGGTCGGAGGGGAGCCGGTGAACAGACGAATCAGGTTAAAGAATATCTGTCGATTTGCTATTGCATCAACTGAGATTCGGTATGGGACCATTAGGATTATAACCAACGAACTCTCTCCGTTTAGACGGTAGGCCTCCAGTTTGTGTGTGTGTGTGTGTGTGTGTGTGTGTGTGTGTGTGTGTGTGTGTGTGTGTGTGTGTGTGTGTGTGTGTGTGTGTGTGTGTGTGTGTGTGTTAGAGAGAAATAGATGTAGTAGATATAAAAAAATGGGAAAATACATATATTTGATAGGCGGGGTCCAAGAGCTAATAACTTGATTCTGCAGATACATATAGTAAATACAAGGAGAAAATAAATACACCCACACACACACATTAATTGATAATGGACTGTTTTGTGTGCGTATCCATGTGTACTATTGTCAAGACCGACAGACACGTGAAGCTATGTGTGTGTATGTGTACCTGTAATTGAACTGACATGTGTACGGTAATTATCTGTATGTGTCCATTTTAAAGGTACACATTAGTAAATGTGTATTTATGTAAATTGATTGACATATGTACGTGTGCGCGCGATTAGTGTTACTTTAATTTATATGGTTAACATTTATACGTTTGAATGACATAGTTTCCCATTATTGTCACATTTTTTGTTACATGTCTACTATTGTCAAGATGGACAGACACGTCCAGCTATGAGTGTTTATGTGTACCAGTAATTGAACTGACATGTGTACTGCAACTATCTGCGTGTGTCCATTTTAAAGGAATATATTAGTGAATGTTTATTTATGTAAATTGATTGGAATATGTATGTGGACGCTCGGTTAGTGTAACTGTAATTTATATGGTTAACGTTTGAATGACATAGTTTCCCCTCATTGTCACATTTTTTGTTACTATTTCGCTGTTCACTCTCACTCTCTCTGAATCACGTGGACTAATTGTGCTCACGTGTGTTTGTGTAGGGAAGGGGGATCCATAGGCTTTTCACACAATAATTTGCAACTATTTGCTGAGAAAACTTTCAAAAGATCATCTATGTTTTTAATAAGTGTTCTTTTTCCTAACATACAAGTCAATCACACAGTACCTAACCTCAGTCAGAAACACTTTTCTTACTATATCTCGCAACGTCTTTTGCATATATATCCTATCTTAAATATTTAACAATTTTAATTCATAACTGCCAACCCCCCTCCCATCCAAAGCTTTCAAAGCCACCAAACATCATTCCTTTCCCTTAACCTCTCCCAAATTATCTTTTGCACCAATTCACAAACAAGGGGGCTTTATAGCTGAGTGGACGTCGCTCTCGACTCGTAATCGTAGCTCATTCGATCCCACGGTGATGAAACAAGCGGAAATCAGCAGAGTTTCTATCATTCTGATGCCCCTGTTACCTAGCAGTAAATATGTACCTGGGCGTTAGACAGCTGTTACGGGCTGCTTCCTGGGTGTGTGTGTGTGGAATGTTTTTTATTAGTTAGTAATAATTGATTGATTGACAGTTGAGAGGCGGGCCGAAAGAGTAGAGCTCAACCCTCGCAAGCATAACTAGGTGAACACAACTAGATAAATACTAACCAACCACGATCTCGACAATCCATTACACGCACAACCCCCCCTCCCCCTCCCACCCCCCCAAACTCCCGAAATCGTTCTACCTAAATCAATAAAAAATTAAAACAAATCAATTAATTCACAACAAATACTAACTATAAATAAAGGAACCAAATTTGAGACATACAGCGACTCCAGCGTGGTCTAGTCGGAAGAGAACGTGTTCTCATCTGGATAGATTGCGATCGAGTCTGTCGGAACGGGTGTGTAACTGCAGGGCACAAATATTTGTGTGTCCCCTCCTGTAGCTGCCTCTGTTTCGACAGGTTCCCTGGATAGCTGGAATTGACCTGGCCCTTGAAAAGTGGGGAAGGGGTGAAATCCGTTGGGCCCACGGATGGATACCTTGGATCCATGGACCTAGAGCAGGTCTAATCACCTGGGATTCGAACCCACGGTGGGAATAAGGGAGGAGATATGGGAAGGGGGGGGGAGGATGTTTCCCTGGAACCAAACCTCACATAAACCCGGACACTCACACACACACCCTCACCCGAACACTCACAGGGGCACTCACACTCACACACTCCCATAGACTGTGATAAAGGAGACCATCTGAGGGGACACAGATGGCCTCCTGGACCCACAGGTATAACCGGACACACACACACCCGGACACTCACAGGGACACTCACACACACTCGCCCGGACACTCACAGGGATATACACACTCAGACACATCCATAGACAAACTGTGATAAGAGAGACCATCTGAGGGGACACAGATGGCCTCCTGGACACACTAGTATATATCAATATTTAATTTAATATTTATTATTTAATTTTATTAAAAAAGTAATCAAATTATTGTTTTTTAATAAATTATTATTTTATTAAATTATTAAATAATTATATTAATAAAACAAATTAAATTAAATTTAATAATTAAATATTTATTACTTAATTTACAAATATGACAGATTTTTTAAATAAATATATATATATAAATATATATATATATATATATATATATATATATATATATATATATATATATATATATATATATATATACATATATATATATATATATATATATATATATATATATATATATATATATATATATAAAGCCTTAATGGTCCCCAGGACTATATGCAACTGAAAACTCACATGCCAGAAGTGACTCAAACCCATACTGCCAGGAGCAATGCAACTGGTATGTACAGGACGCCTTAATCCGCTTGTGTCAATTTTAAAGGAATATATTAGTGAATATTTATTTATGTAAATTGATATATATATATTTATATATATATATGTATATATATATATATATATATATATATATATTTATATATATATATATATATTTTTTTTTTTTTTATTTAATTTACAATAGCTGGACACGAGTTCTCTCACATTGACAGCGGTTTGATGAAAAATGCAGACTTACCTCACACTTATCTGGTGCCCTCGGGAAGTGAAGATATTTGAGATGTATATATATCTCGAAGTCTCTACTTCTTTTGTAGGGTCTGATGGTGTAGTGGGTTAAAGCGTACTAGTTATGGCAGCTACTGGAAGGTAGTTGTGCTTTCTGGGTTCGAGTCTCATTGGTGGGTGTTGTTCCAAAGATTGTTAATCTTCACTTGTGGTTTATGCAAGTATAGGCTTATATATATATATATATATATATATATATATATATATATATATATATATATATATATATATATATATATATATATATATATATATATATATATAAAGAGAATGTCTGTCTATGTAATGAGGCCATATGCTGGAGGCTGCAGCCATACACAGATTTATTTTAAAATTTATTTATTAATATATTATTAAGGCTAATTATTACTAAATTAATGTATTTGTAGAGGGAATGGTCTGGGGTAAGGAACGGGCATAGGTTGGTCAGTGTTGACTTTAGCTAAAGGATTTAGGAATAATTATTAATTATTCTTATCACTCCCCCCCCCCTACCAATTTAATTAAAGTTAAATGTAAAATAATGCTTGAGATGGCTGAAGACTTTTTCGTACTTAGAAAAAACCTAAATTAAACACATAAAGAAGTTTATTGGTCCTGATTTAAGTTAAAGGAAGAGGTGCAAAGGTGGTGGTGGGGGGAGGATACGGGATTTAGAGGTGGAATGAAGAGAGGGAACAGGGGGAGTGGTGCAGGTGAAACAGGGAGGAAGAGGGGGAACAGGGGGTGCTGTACAGGTGATACAGGGATGGGGATGGGGGAACAGGGGGAGTGGTGCAGATGAAACAGGGATGAAGAGGGAGAAACAGGGGGGAGTGGTGCAGGTGAAACAGGGATGAAGAGGGAGAAACAGAGGGAGTGGTGCAGGTGAAACAGGGATGGGGATGGGGGAACAGGGGGAGTGGTGCAGGTGAAACAGGGATGCAGAGGGAGAAACAGGGGGGAGTTGTGCAGGTGAAACAGGGATTAAAGGAAAATTTATATAAGTAGATAGATGGATGTTTACATTGATTGCTAAATATATACATTGACGGATAGACGGATGCATAGATGCATCTTAAAGACATATGAGTAGATGGATGGATAGACAGAAGAGTTGATGGACGGATAAATGGAATATAAATGTATATAATGATAAATGGTTGGTTTATGGGAAGATAGATTGATGGATTGACAGATATAAGTAGATAGATAGATGGATCCATTGATGGATTCATTTGTGCTTATCTCTTGAGGTTCTTCTTGAGATGATTTCGGGGCTTTAGTGTCCCCGCGGTCCGGTCCTCGACCAAACCTCCACCCCCAGGAAGCAGCCCGTGACAGCTAACTAACACCCAGGTACCTGTTTTACTGCAAGGTATCAGGGGCACAGGGTGAAAGAAACTCTGCCCATTGTTTCTCGGCGGCGCCCGGAATCGAACCCGGGACCACAGGATCACAAGTCCAGTGTCCAGTGTGCTGTCCGCTCGGCCGACTGGCTCCCCGGTCGGAGGGGAGCCGGTGAACAGACGAATCAGGTTAAAGAATATCTGTCGATTTGCTATTGCATCAACTGAGATTCGGTATGGGACCATTAGGATTATAACCAACGAACTCTCTCCGTTTAGACGGTAGGCCTCCAGTTTGTGTGTGTGTGTGTGTGTGTGTGTGTGTGTGTGTGTGTGTGTGTGTGTGTGTGTGTGTGTGTGTGTGTGTGTGTGTGTGTGTGTGTGTGTGTGTGTGTGTGTGTGTGTGTGTGTGTGTGTGTGTGTGTGTGTGTGTGTGTGTGTGTGTGTGTGTGTGTGTACTCACCTATATGTACTCACCTATATGTGCTTGCAGGATCGAGCATTGACTCTTGGATCCCGCCTTTCTAGCTATCGGTTGTTTACAGCAATGACTCCTGTCCCATTTCCCTATCATACCTAGTTTTAAAAGTATGAATAGTATTTGCTTCCACAACCTGTTCCCCAAGTGCATTCCATTTTTCTACTACTCTCACGCTAAAAGAAAACTTCCTAACATCTCTGTGACTCATCTGAGTTTCCAGTTTCCACCCATGTCCCCTCGTTCTGTTATTATTACGTGTGAACATTTCATCTATTTCCACTTTGTCAATTCCCCTGTGTGTGTGTGTGTGTGTGTGTGTGTGTGTGTGTTAGAGAGAAATAGATGTAGTAGATATAAAAAAATGGAAAAATACATATATTTGATAGGCGGGGTCCAAGAGCTAATAACTCGATTCTGCAGATACATATAGTAAATACAAGGAGAAAATAAATACACCCACACACACACATTAATTGATAATGGACTGTTTTGTGTGCGTATCCATGTGTACTATTGTCAAGACCGACAGACACGTGAAGCTATGTGTGTGTATGTGTACCTGTAATTGAACTGACATGTGTACGGTAATTATCTGTATGTGTCCATTTTAAAGGTACACATTAGTGAATGTGTATTTATGTAAATTGATTGACATATGTACGTGTGCGCGCGATTAGTGTTACTTTAATTTATATGGTTAACATTTATACGTTTGAATGACATAGTTTCCCATTATTGTCACATTTTTTGTTACATGTCTACTATTGTCAAGATGGACAGACACGTCCAGCTATGAGTGTTTATGTGTATCAGTAATTGAACTGACATGTGTACTGCAACTATCTGCGTGTGTCCATTTTAAAGGAATATATTAGTGAATGTTTATTTATGTAAATTGATTGGAATATGTATGTGGACGCTCGGTTAGTGTAACTGTAATTTATATGGTTAAAGTTTGAATGACATAGTTTCCCGTCATTGTCACATTTTTTGTTACTATTTCGCTGTTCACTCTCACTCTCTCTGAATCCCGTGGACTAATTGTGGTCACGTGTGTTTGTGTAGGGAAGGGGGAACCATAAGCTTTTCAAACAATAATTTGCAACTATTTGCTGAGAAAAGTTTCAAAAGATCATCTATGTTTTCAATAAGTGTTCTTTTTCGTAACATACAAGTCAATCACACAGTACCTAACCTCAGTCAGAAACACTTTTCTTACTATATCTCGCAACGCCTTTTGCATATATATCCTATCTTAAATAATTAACAATTTTAATTCATAACTGCCAACCCCCCTCCCATCCAAAGCTTTCAAAGCCACCAAACATCATTCCTTTCCTTTAACCTCTCCCAAATTATCTTTTGCACCAATTCACAAACAAGGGGGCTTTATAGCTGAGTGGACGTCGCTCTCGACTCGTAATCGTAGCTCATTCGATCCCACGGTGAAGGAACAAACGGAAATCAGCAGAGTTTCTATCATTCTGATGCCCCTGTTACCTAGCAGTAAATATGTACCTGGGCGTTAGACAGCTGTTACGGGCTGCTTCCTGGGTGTGTGTGGAATGTTTTTTATTAGTTAGTAATAATTGATTGATTGACAGTTGAGAGGCGGGCCGAAAGAGTAGAGCTCAACCCTCGCAAGCATAACTAGGTGAACACAACTAGATAAATACTAACCAACCACGATCTCGACAATCCATTACACACACAACCCCCCCTCCCCCTCCCCCTCCCCCAAACTCCCGAAATCGTTCTACCTAAATCAATAAAAAATTAAAACAAATCAATTAATTCACCACAAATAGTAACTATAAATAAAGGAACCAAATTTGAGACATACAGCGACTCCAGCGTGGTCTAGTCGGAAGAGAACGTGTTCTCATCTGGATAGATTGCGATCGAGTCTGTCGGAACGGGTGTGTAACTGCAGGGCACAAATATTTGTGTGTCCCCTCCTGTAGCTGCCTCTGTTTCGACAGGTTCCCTGGATAGCTGGAATTGACCTGGCCCTTGGAAAGTGGGGAAGGGGTGAAATCCGTTGGGCCCACGGATGGATACCTTGGATCCATGGACCTAGAGCAGGTCTAATCACCTGGGATTCGAACCCACGGTGGGAATAAGGGAGGAGATATGGGAAGGGGGGGGGGGGGGAAGGATGTTTCCCTGGAACCAAACCTCACATAAACCCGGACACTCACACACACACCCTCACCCGAACACTCACAGGGGCACTCACACTCACACACTCCCATAGACTGTGATAAGGGAGACCATCTGAGGGGACGCAGATGGCCTCCTGGACCCACAGGTATAACCGGACACACACACACCCGGACACTCACAGGGACACTCACACACACTCGCCCGGACACTCACAGGGATATACACACTCACACACAGACAAACATCCATAGACAAACTGTTATAAGGGAGACCATCTGAGGGGACACAGATGGCCTCCTGGACACACAAGTATATATCAATATTTAATTTAATATTTATTATTTAATTTTATTAAATAAGTAATAAAATTATTGTTTTTTAATAAATTATTATTTTATTAAATTATTAAATAATTATATCAATAAAACAAATTAAATTAAATTTAATAATTAAATATTTATTATTTAATTTACAAATATGACAGATTTTTTAAATATATATATATATATATCTATATATATATATATATATATATATATATATATATATATATATATATATATATATATATATATATATATATATATATTTATATTTATATTTAAATAAAGCCTTAATGGTCCCCAGGACTATATGCAACTGAAAACTCACATGCCAGAAGTGACTCGAACCCATACTGCCAGGAGCAATGCAACTGGTATGTACAGGACGCCTTAATCCGCTTGTGTCAATTTTAAAGGAATATATTAGTGAATATTTATTTATGTAAATTGATATATATATATATATATTTATATGTTTCATTGAATATGACCGCATATTCTGTATTTATTATTTTTTGGTTTAGGGCTTCTATCCCTCTAACTATTTTCTTAGCATCAGGGCTTAATTGGAATAGGAGTTCTCCAAAACTCATTTTCGTACTTTTAAGGTGAAGAAAAGATGTGATTTACTATAGAGTGTATTACACTTATTTGTATAATTTGCACGACGTTTCGAACCTCCATGGTTCATTCTCAAGTGAACAGATCTTACAATACACATAAGAATAGAGCGACCTACCATGAACACCCAAATCATGGAACTATTTACTCTACCCACCATGAGAGTAAGGACAAGACAAGAACATATCGATGCCAACACAGAAGACAATGTCCAACATAACAGGCCAATTACACTGGATTAATCTTTGTGTTTGGATAGGAGATGCCTCGTATGGGCCAATAAGCCTTCTGCAGCCCCTATGTTTATCCCTTATGTATCCCCCCATGTTTTTCACCTTCATTGTATTATCACCTGACCTAATGCGGGTATAAAATCAACTAGTATTGTAAGATCTGTTCACTTGAGAATGAACCATGGAGGTTCGAAACGTCGTGCAAATTATACAAATAAGTGTAATACACTCTATAGTAAATCACATCTTTTCTTCACCTTAAAAGTACGAAAATGAGTTTTGGAGAACTCCTATTCCAATTAAGCCCTGATGCTAAGAAAATAGTTAGAGGGATAGAAGCCCTAAACCAAAAAATAATAAATACAGAATATGCGGTCATATTCAATGAAACATGTTTGAAAGAAAACCTGCTGCCAGTATACACCAATATATTTATATACATATATATATATATATATATATATATATATATATATATATATATATATATATATATATATATATATATATATATATATATATATATATATTTTTTTTTTATTTAATTTACAATAGCTGGACACGAGTTCTCTCACATTGACAGTGGTTTGACGAAAAACGCAGACTTACCTCACACTTATCTGGTGCCCTCGGGAAGTGGAGATATTTGAGATGTATATATATCTCGAAGTCTCTACTTCTTTTGTAGGGTCTGATGGTGTAGTGGGTTAAAACGTACTAGTTATGGCAGCTACTGGAAGGTAGTTGTGCTTTCTGGGTTCGAGTCCCACTGGTGGGTGTTGTTCCAAAGATTGTTAATCTTCACTTGTGGTTTATGCAAGTATAGGCTTATAGCTGGACACGAGTTCTTTCACATTGACAGTGGCTTAACGAAAAACGCAGACTAACCTCACACTTATCTGGTGCCCTCGGGAAGTGGAGATATTTGAGATGTATATATATCTCGAAGTCTCTACTTCTTTTGTAGGGTCTGATGGTGTAGTGGGTTAAAACGTACTAGTTATGGCAGCTACTGGAAGGTAGTTGTGCTTTCTGGGTTCGAGTCCCACTGGTGGGTGTTGTTCCAAAGATTGTTAATCTTCACTTGTGGTTTATGCAAGTATAGGCTTATAGCTGGACACGAGTTCTTTCACATTGACAGTGGCTTAACGAAAAACGCAGACTAACCTCACACTTATCTGGTGCCCTCGGGAAGTGGAGATATTTGAGATGTATATATATCTCGAAGTCTCTACTTCTTTTGTAGGGTCTGATGGTGTAGTGGGTTAAAGCGGACTAGTTATGGCAGCTACTGGAAGGTAGTTGTGCTTTCTGGGTTCGAGTCCCACTGGTGGGTGTTGTTCCAAAGATTGTTAATCTTCACTTATGGTTTATGCAAGTATAGGCTTATATATATATGTATATATATATATATAAAGAGAATGTCTGTCTATGTAATGAGGCCATATGCTGGAGGCTGCAGCCATACACAGATTTATTTTAAAATTTATTTATTAATATATTATTAAGGCTTATTATTACTAAATTAATGTATTTGTAGAGGGAATGGTCTGGGGTAGGGAACGGGCATAGGTTGGTCAGTGTTGACTTTAGCTAAAGGATTTTGGAATAATTATTAATTATTCTTATCACTCCCCCCCCCCCCCCTACCAATTTAATTAAAGTTAATTGTAAAATAATGCTTGAGATGGCTGAAGACTTTTTCGTACTTAGAAAAAACCTAAATTAAACACATAAAGAAGTTTATTGGTCCTGATTTAAGTTAAAGGAAGAGGTGCAAAGGTGGTGTTGGGGGTGGGGGGAGGATACGGGATTTAGAGGTGGAATGAAGAGAGGGAACAGGGGGAGTGGTGCAGGTGAAACAGGGAGGAAGAGGGGGAACAGGGGGTGCTGTACAGGTGATACAGGGATGGGGATGGGGGAACAGGGGGAGTGGTGCAGGTGAAACAAGGATGGGGATGGGGGAACAGGGGGAGTGGTGCAGGTGAAACAGGGATGCAGAGGGAGAAACAGGGGGGAGTTGTGCAGGTGAAACAGGGATTAAAGGAAAATTTATATAAGTAGATAGATGGATGTTTACATTGATTGCTAAATATATACATTGACGGATAGACGGATGCATAGATGCATCTTAAAGACATATGAGTAGATGGATGGATAGACAGAAGAGTTGATGGATGGATAAATGGAATATAAATGTATATAATGATAAATGGTTGGTTTATGGGAAGATAGATTGATGGATTGACAGATATAAGTAGATAGATAGATGGATCCATTGATGGATTCATTTGTGCTTATCTCTTGAGGTTCTTCTTGAGATGATTTCGGGGCTTTAGTGTCCCCGCGGTCCGGCCCTCGACCAAACCTCCACCCCCAGGAAGCAGCCCCTGACAGCTAACTAACACCCAGGTACCTGTTTTACTGCAAGGTATCAGGGGCACAGGGTGAAAGAAACTCTGCCCATTGTTTCTCGGCGGCGCCCGGAATCGAACCCGGGACCACAGGATCACAAGTCCAGTGTCCAGTGTGCTGTCCGCTCGGCCGACTGGCTCCCCGGTCGGAGGGGAGCCGGTGAACAGACGAATCAGGTTAAAGAATATCTGTCGATTTGCTATTGCATCAACTGAGATTCGGTATGGGACCATTAGGATTATAACCAACGAACTCTCTCCGTTTAGACGGTAGGCCTCCAGTTTGTGTGTGTGTGTGTGTGTGTGTGTGTACTCACCTATATGTACTCACCTATATGTGCTTGCAGGATCGAGCATTGACTCTTGGATCCCGCCTTTCTAGCTATCGGTTGTTTACAGCAATGACTCCTGTCCCATTTCCCTATCATACCTAGTTTTAAAAGTATGAATAGTATTTGCTTCCACAACCTGTTCCCCAAGTGCATTCCATTTTTCTACTACTCTCACGCTAAAAGAAAACTTCCTAACATCTCTGTGACTCATCTGAGTTTCCAGTTTCCACCCATGTCCCCTCGTTCTGTTATTATTACGTGTGAACATTTCATCTATTTCCACTTTGTCAATTCCCCTGAGTATTTTATATGTCCCTATCATATCTCCTCTCTCCCTTCTTTTCTCTAGTGTCGTAAGGTTCAGTTCCTTCAGCCGCTCTTCATATCCCATCCCTCGTAGCTCTGGGACAAGCCTCGTCGCAAACCTCTGAACCTTCTCCAGTTTCTTTATGTGTTTCTTCAGGTGGGGGCTCCATGATGGCGCGGCATACTCTAAGACGGGTCTCACGTAGGCAGTGTAAAGCGCCCTAAAAGCTTCCTCATTTAGGTTTCTGAATGAAGTTCTAATTTTCGCCAGTGTAGAGTACGCTGCTGTCGTTATCCTATTTATATGTGCCTCAGGAGTTAGATTAGGTGTCACATCCACTCCCAGGTCTCTTTCTCGAATCGTTACAGGTAGGCTGTTCCCCTTCATTGTGTACTGTCTCTTTGGTCTCCTGTCACCTGATCCCATTTCCATAACTTTACATTTACTGGTGTTAAACTCCAGTAGCCATTTCTCTGACCATCTCTGCAGCCTGTTTAAGTCCTCTTGGAGGATCCTACAATCCTCGTCTGTCACAACTCTTCTCATTAATCTTGCGTCATCTGCAAACATCGACATGTATGATTCCACTCCTGTAAACATATCATTTACGTAAATTAGAAAGAGGATTGGTCCCAGCACCGATCCTTGAGGTACTCCACTTGTTACTGTTCGCCAGTCCGACTTTTCGCCCCTTACCATTACCCTCTGGCTCCTTCCTGTTAGGTAGTTCTTCACCCATACTAGGGCCTTTCCGCTTACTCCTGCCTGCCTCTCAAGTTTGTATAGCAGTCTCATGTGCGGTACCGTATCAAAGGCCTTTTGGCAGTCAAGAAATATGCAGTCTGCCCAGCCTTCTCTGTCCTGCCTTATCCTTGTTACTTTATCATAGAATTCTAAAAGGTTTGTTAGGCATGATTTCCCTGTCCAGAACCCATGTTGGTGCTTGTTTACAAACCCAATGCTCTCCAGGTGCTCAACAAGTCTTAGCCTAATTATTCTTTCAAGTATTTTGCAGGGGATGCTTGTCAGTGATACGGGTCTGTAGTTAAGTGCCTCCTCCCTATCCCCTTTTTTGAAAATCGGTACGACATTTGCCTCCTTCCAGCAACTGGGCAATTCTCCCGACATAAGTGACTCATTGAAGATCATTGCCAGAGGCACGCTGAGAGCCTGCGCTGCCTCTTTAAGTATCCACGGTGATACTTTGTCTGGTCCAACAGCTTTATTTGCATCCAGTGTTGTCAACTGTTTCATTACATCCTCTGCTGTCACCTCTATATCTGATAGTCTTTCATCTTGGGTAATCTCTTCTAACAATGGGAGCTGCTCAGGCTCGGTAGTGAACACTCCATGGAATTTTGCATTCAGTACCTCGCAGATTTCCTTGTCGCTTTCTGTATATGCCCCTTCTGTTTTCCTCAGTCTTGTCACTTGGTCATTTACCGACATCTTCCTTCTTATATGGCTATGTAGTAATTTTGGTTGCTTTTTCGCTTTGACTGCAATATCGTTCTCATAATTTCTTTCCGACACTCGTCTTATGTTAATGTAATCATTCCTAGCTCTGTTACATCTAATCCTGTTGTCCTCTGTCCTTTGTCTTCTGTACTTCCTCCACTCCCTCCTGCTTCTCACCTTTGCTTCCTGACACTGTCTATTAAACCATGGGTTATTATATTCCCTCCTGCTTTTTTCCTTTATTGTTGGAATAAATCTATCTTCAGCCTCCTTGCATTTCAATATGACTTGGTTCATCATACCTTGCACTGTTTTTCCTCTAAGTTCTTCCTCCCACTGCACTTCTCCCAGGTAGTCCCTTATCCTTCTGTAGTCCCCTTTTCTGTAATCAAGTCTCCTTTCCCGGACCTCTTGTCCTTTGGTCACAATTTTAAGCTCCATCATGTAGTCAAAGGCTAGGACACAATGGTCACTAGCTCCTAGTGGTATTTCATGTTCCAACTGCTCGATGTCTTCTACATTCTGAGTGATAATGAGATCTAATAGGCTGGGCGTATCCCCTCCTCTTTCCCTAGTATCTTCTTTCACATGCTGTGTTAGGAAATTCCTGTCAATAACGTCTACCAGCTTCGCTCCCCAGGTCTCCTCCCCGCCATGGGGATTCCTCGTTTCCCAATCTATCTCTCCGTGATTTAGGTCCCCCATGACCAGCAGCTTCGCTCTCATTCTATGCGCTAAAGTTGCTGCCCTCTGCAGTTCATCCATACATGTCTTGTTGCTGTCCTCGTACTCCTGCCTGGGCCTTCTACTGTTTGGTGGGGGATTGTAGAGTATCAAGATTACAATCTTCTTCCCATCCACTGTCAGAGTTCCATGTATGAAGCTTGTGCTTTCATTGGTACCTGGATTTTCCAGCTCATCAAACTTCCATTTCCGCTTTATTAGTAGTGCCACTCCTCCTCCCTGTCTCTGTGTCCTTTCTTTTCTTATCACCTGGTACCCCTCTGGAAAGATTGCATCCGAGATCATGCCATTTATTTTAGTTTCCACTATTGCCACTATGTCTGGGTCTGCCTCACTAACTCTTTCTTTTATCTCTTCTGCTTTATTGGCTACCCCATCAGCATTGGTGTACCAAACCTTGAGACTCTTCTTGGAAACTCGGGTGTCAGAGTTCCCCCTTTCACCAGGGGTCTGGGGGGAACTGCGGGGTGTCTGGGGGGCAAGTGGGGGCTGTGGGAATGAGTGGGGGGGTGCTAGGGGGGGTGCCTGGGAGTGCCTGGTAGGCGAATGGGGTCTGGGCATCTAGGGGGGTAGGAAGGGCATAATGGGTCTGAAAGTTAGGGGTCTGAATAGCATAGGGGGGTTGAGAAATAGAGTGAGACTGAGAGTCAGATAGAGGTTGAGAGGTTGGGGGGAAGAGGGCTACTGAGGGCGGAGAGCTGAGATGAGAATGGAGCATGGGTGCTGGGAGTGGAAGAGAGGGTATATTAGTTAGGGGGGAATCGGGGGTAGGTGGGGGTTTTGGGGTAGAAGAGGGGAAGAGGGAGATGGGGGAAGGTGTTAGGGGGTCACAAGGTGAGGGGGTTAAATGTGGGCAGGAGGTGCATAGGAGGGGTGAGGGTTGGGTGGGGTTTGGGGGTGAGTGGAAGAGGGGTACAGTGGAAGCTGGGATGGAGTAGATGGAATTGAAGTCAATGGGGTAGAAGGGGCAGGGGAGTGGGAAGGGGTATTTGGGGAGGGGGGATGGGAAGGTGGGTTTGGGGAGGGCATTGCTTGACCCACTGGGGTCGCTGACAAGTGTGATGTAGCAGGGGCAGGGGAATCGTTGTGGAGGTGCAAATGTGGAAGGGACAGGGGGGTTTTGGGAGGCTGAGGCAGGGGGGATGTATAGGAGGGCTGAGTTGGGGAGGATGCGACCTGGGAGATGACCTGGGAGGTGACCTGGGAGGTGACCTGGGATGTGACCTGGGAGGTGGGACTACCTGATAGGCTAGTACGTTGTCGTTGTTGCCATCTATTTTTGTGGGCTGTTTGCTCATCTTTCGTCATAAACCTCTCTATAAACACATTGTAATGGGTTTCACTGCCTCTGAGTAAATGCTTGCTCCTCATTATGTACTCCACTGCCTCCTCATTGGAGAATTGCACCAGAACAGGTCTATTCTTGGTACAATTGTGGGGTCCAACCCGTCGATTGATATCCACCTCGCGTTCTGCCATGTGTGTGTGTGTGTGTGTGTGTGTGTGTGTGTGTGTGTGTGTGTTAGAGAGAAATAGATGTAGTAGATATAAAAAAATGGAAAAATACATATATTTGATAGGCGGGGTCCAAGAGCTAATAACTCGATTCTGCAGATACATATAGTAAATACAAGGAGAAAATAAATACACACACACACACACATTAATTGATAATGGACTGTTTTGTGTGCGTATCCATGTGTACTATTGTCAAGACCGACAGACACGTGAAGCTATGTGTGTGTATGTGTACCTGTAATTGAACTGACATGTGTACGGTAATTATCTGTATGTGTCCATTTTAAAGGTACACATTAGTGAATGTGTATTTATGTAAATTGATTGACATATGTACGTGTGCGCGCGATTAGTGTTACTTTAATTTATATGGTTAACATTTATACGTTTGAATGACATAGTTTCCCATTATTGTCACATTTTTTGTTACATGTCTACTATTGTCAAGATGGACAGACACGTCCAGCTATGAGTGTTTATGTGTACCAGTAATTGAACTGACATGTGTACTGCAACTATCTGCGTGTGTCCATTTTAAAGGAATATATTAGTGAATGTTTATTTATGTAAATTGATTGGAATATGAATGTGGACGCTCGGTTAGTGTAACTGTAATTTATATGGTTAACGTTTGAATGACATAGTTTCCCCTCATTGTCACATTTTTTGTTACTATTTCGCTGTTCACTCTCACTCTCTCTGAATCCCGTGGACTAATTGTGCTCACGTGTGTTTGTGTAGGGAAGGGGGAACCATTGGCTTTTCAAAACATAATTTACAACTATTTGCTGAGAAAAGTTTCAAAAGATCATCTATGTTTTTAATAAGTGTTCTTTTTCCTAACATACAAGTCAATCACACAGTACCTAACCTCAGTCAGAAACACTTCTCTTACTATATCTCGCAACGTCTTTTGCATATATATCCTATCTTAAATAATTAACAATTTTAATTCATAACTGCCAACCCCCCTCCCATCCAAAGCTTTCAAAGCCACCAAACATCATTCCTTTCCCTTAAACTCTCCCAAATTATCTTTTGCACCAATTCACAAACAAGGGGGCTTTATAGCTGAGTGGACGTCGCTCTCGACTCGTAATCGTAGCTCATTCGATCCCACGGTGATGGAACAAACGGAAATCAGCAGAGTTTCTATCATTCTGATGCCCCTGTTACCCAGCAGTAAATATGTACCTGGGCGTTAGACAGCTGTTACGGGCTGCTTCCTGTGTGTGTGTGTGTGGAATGTTTTTTATTAGTTAGTAATAATTGATTGATTGACAGTTGAGAGGCGGGCCGAAAGAGTAGAGCTCAACCCTCGCAAGCATAACTAGGTGAACACAATTAGATAAATACTAACCAACCACGATCTCGACAATCCATTACACACACAACCCCCCCTCCCCCTCCCCCCCCCCAAACTCCCGAAATCGTTCTACCTAAATCAATAAAAAATTAAAACAAATCAATTAATTCACCACAAATACTAACTATAAATAAAGGAACCAAATTTGAGACATACAGCGACTCCAGCGTGGTCTAGTGGGAAGAGAACGTGTTCTCATCTGGATAGATTGCGATCGAGTCTGTCGGAACGGGTGTGTAACTGCAGGGCACAAATATTTGTGTGTCCCCTCCTGTAGCTGCCTCTGTTTCGACAGGTTCCCTGGATAGCTGGAATTGACCTGGCCCTTGGAAAGTGGGGAAGGGGTGAAATCCGTTGGGCCCACGGATGGATACCTTGGATCCATGGACCTAGAGCAGGTCTAATCACCTGGGATTCGAACCCACTGTGGGAATAAGGGAGGAGGTATGGGAAGGGGGGGGAAGGATGTTTCCCTGGAACCAAACCACATAAACCCGGACACTCACACACACACCCTCACCCGAACACTCACAGGGGCACTCACACTCACACACTCCCATAGACTGTGATAAGGGAGACCATCTGAGGGGACACAGATGGCCTCCTGGACCCACAGGTATAACCGGACACACACACACCCGGACACTCACAGGGACACTCACACACACTCGCCCGGACACTCACAGAGATATACACACTCACACACAGACACACATCCATAGACAAACTGTGATAAGGGAGACCATCTGAGGGGACACAGATGGCCTCCTGGACACACAAGTATATATCAATATTTAATTTAATATTTATTATATAATTTTATTAAATAAGTAATCAAATTATTGTTTTTTAATAAATTATTATTTTATTAAATTATTAAATAATTATATTAATAAAACAAATTAAATTAAATTTAATAATTAAATATTTATTATTTAATTTACAAATATGACAGATTTTTTAAATATATATATATATATATATATATATATATATATATATATATATATATATATATATATATATATATATATATATATATATATATATATATATATATATATATATATATATATATATATATATATATATATATATATATATATATATATATATGCGAACAAGCCTGAATGGTCCCCAAGACTATATGCGAATGAAAACTCACACCCCAGAAGTGACTCGAACCCATACTCCCAGAAGCAACGCAACTGGTAACTACAGGGCCTCGGCTATCACTTCCTTTTGACGGCCGTGATGGTCAAGCGGATTAAGGCGCCCTGTAGTTACCAGTTGCGTTGCTTCTGGGAGTATGGGTTCGAGTCACTTTTGGGGTGTGAGTTTTCATTCGCATATAGTCCTGGGGACCATTCAGGCTTGTTCGCATTTGTGTTCCTCACGTGTGCCCCAAAGAATGAGGTGATTTGGTGAAATGCTATGCCCAAGATTACCATCCGAGTTGCCGTCGGGGAAGTGGCTCAAATAGCCTCGGCTATCACTTCCTTTTGACGGCCGTGATGGTCAAGCGGATTAAGGCGCCCTGTAGTTACCAGTTGCGTTGCTTCTGGGAGTATGGGTTCGAGTCACTTCTGGGGTGTGAGTTTTCATTCATATATATATATATATATATATATATATATATATATATATATATATATATATATATATATATATATATATATATATATATATATATAGGAAGGGAGTACCACCTCTAGCTGGAAGAAGGGGGACCCATAGCCTCGGAGGAAACCACGCATAACGCATTAGAGGGAATGTTTAGATCCCCTCCAATACAGTTTCTGTGTGCTTTTCTCCTACCACCCCCTTCCTTAAATATTTTTTGTGCTTTATTATGCATTTGATGGTTACAAGATATACATGGGTTGATTCAAAAATAATAATGCAAAAAGGTGCTTAAAGGTTATGGATCTCTTGAAAAACACAACAATGGGAAACATTGATGAATGTCACAGACGGGTTCGATCATTGTTGCAAGTCAAACACTTCTTCGAATTCCTCTGAAGTTGGACTAGTGCCCAAGACGCAACAGGCATTTCCCCTCTGAATCCCAACACTGAGGCGCTGGAACAAGAAACTTTTTGCTCTCTGGTCTTTTGTAGCGCTGATCAATTTGTCCCCCAATTCCTTCAGGAACTTCAATGCACATTTTCCCCACGAACCGAGGGTCTCCGAGCCGATCGGAACAAAGCTGTAGCAGTGTGCTAGACCTCTGTATTTAATAATTTTCTGCGATTCCCTGAAAGAAGCAGCACCACCGCTTTCACGTGTGCTGTAGTGAAGGTAGGTACTGGCCAGTGTGGCAGCGCATGTGTAGTCCCATACCACTTGCTTACCATCCTTCCAAGGTAGCAAGGTGACCCCATCAGGGCGCTTCTGAGGGTCGTTAGGTCTGGATAAGTGTGGTTCTCTTTGTGCCGGGCAGCGGGCTGTGGCGAGGCTCCTCTTGATGATGTCGTTGACTTCTTCATGTCTTGCAATTTTACCCTGTGATTTACGACATACCAGACCATGACGACCATATTGGTCTGCCATCGCAGTTCCGCAGATGCACCTATGTTCGGTGAGGATGGGGGCGGCAAGGCGAAGGGCAACTCCAATGCGGAGAGCGTCATGACTGAGGCGAGTTCCCAGGGCTGCATTGGGCACAGCAAATAAAAAATCCCCGGCGTGGGGTGCTGTTACCGCTAGGAGGCGGGCTTTGTTTTCAGCATCAGCGTTGTCAATCATTGCTGTGACAGACTTTTCCATTATGGGGCTATCCCAGTGGGCCTGCTTGTGGTCTTTTGGGACTTGTGGTCGGGGTTGAGGGTGTGCAATGGTGTCCCATTGTCTGGCTGCTTCGATGAACGTTTGATCATGAGTTCCCGCTGTCTCTCTCATACGCTCTGGTAGGATCTGCCCTACCAATTCGTTGGCTGCTGTACATGAGGATAAGAATGCTGGAAGTGCTACCTCAGTTGCCTTTCGTATGCCTATCCCTCCAAATCTCACTGGTAGTGTTGCTTGGTCCCACTGACTGTCATCTAAATCTAGGTTGAGCGCCTTCCTGAATATTGACCTGAGGAGCTCATCATATTGATTTAGAAGTGGGTTGCCAAAAGTTGGTGCACACCTTAAGAAGTATGTTAGCCTGGGCAAGGTAAGGCACTTTGTGAGAAGGTAGAGGGCATCGTGGGAGTCCAAGTCCCCAATTCTCTCTTCCATCCTCTTTAGGTCTCCAAACTTTTCGTCAAGGACTGCAGCAATGGCATTGTGGCCCAGAGGTGCTCCGAGTAGTGTGCTGTCGGTAGGTTTAACGACTGAGGCTTCTGGTAGAACTGATTTCACTGCTCTAATGATTACTTCACTAGATGCAATAATTTCGCACTTGGAGGGGCTAAGAACGAGACCCATGGACTCCCCCCGTGTCTTCACCAGCTGTAAGTCTTCTAGCAGGGAATCTTGTGTGCCTGCCAGAGTGCCATCATCCAGGAACCAGATGTTGAGCTCGCTGGACAGTCTGGTTGTAATTTCTCGAACCGCTATGCAAAAGAGGAACGGTGCAAGTGGGTCACCCTGTTGAATTCCCTATGCTGAGGTGACTTATATATATATATATATATATATATATATATATAAGTATATATATATATATATATTTATATATATATATATATATATATATATATATATATATATATATATATAAAGCCTTAATGGTCCCCAGGACTATATGCAACTGAAAACTCACATGCCAGAAGTGACTCGAACCCATACTGTCAGGAGCAATGCAACTGGTATGTACAGGACGCCTTAATCCGCTTGTGTCAATTTTAAAGGAATATATTAGTGAATATTTATTTATGTAAATTGATATATATATATTTATATACATATATATATATATATATATATATATATATATATATATATATATATATATATATATATATTTATTTATTTAATTTACAATAGCTGGACACGAGTTCTCTCACATTGACAGTGGTTTGACGAAAAACGCAGACTTACCTCACACTTATCTGGTGCCCTCGGGAAGTGGAGATATTTGAGATGTATATATATCTCGAAGTCTCTACTTCTTTTGTAGGGTCTGATGGTGTAGTGGGTTAAAGCGTACTAGTTATGGCAGCTACTGGAAGGTAGTTGTGCTTTCTGGGTTCGAGTCCCACTGGTGGGTGTTGTTCCAAAGATTGTTAATCTTCACTTGTGATTTATGCAAGTATAGGCTTATAGCTGGACACGAGTTCTCTCACATTGACAGTGGCTTGACAAAAAACGCAGACTAACCTCACACTTATCTGGTGCCCTCGGGAAGTGGAGATATTTGAGATGTATATATATCTCGAAGTCTCTACTTCTTTTGTAGGGTCTGATGGTGTAGTGGGTTAAAGCGTACTAGTTATGGCAGCTACTGGAAGGTAGTTGTGCTTTCTGGGTTCGAGTCCCACTGGTGGGTGTTGTTCCAAAGATTGTTAATCTTCACTTGTGGTTTATGCAAGTATAGGCTTATATATATATATATGTATATATATATATATATATATATATATATATATATATATATATATATATATATATATATATATATATATATATATATATATATATATTTTATTAAATATGACCGAAAAAGTAAGATTAATAATTCTAACACGAATTTTCTCAATCTTCCGTACATTATGCTTCACTGTTGGAGGTAAATCAAAAATCACTTCTCCAAAATTCATTTTTATTTCTAGTCTGACGCGACACGGGCGCGTTTCGTAAAACTTATTACATTTTCAAAGACTTCACAAATACACAACTGATTAGAACTTGCGTTTCCCTGATTTTATATCTACATTTGAGTGAGGTGGGAAGGGTGATGTGGCATTACATTTGAGTAAGGTGGGAAGGATGATGTGGCATTAGAGGATATTAATAGGGTATTAAAAGTATCAACACAAGACAGAACACGAAACAATGGATATTGAATAGAAGTGTTTGTAGAAAGCCTATTGGTCCATATTTCTTGATGCTTCTATATTGGAGCGGAGTCTTGAGGTGGGTAGAATATAGTTGTGCAATAATTGGCTGTTGATTGCTGGTGTTGACTTCTTGATGTGTAGTGCCTCGCAAACGTCGAGCCGCCTGCTATCGCGGTATCTATCGATGATTTCTGTGTTGTTTACTAGGATTTCTCTGGCGATGGTTTGGTTATGGGAAGAGATTATATGTTCCTTAATGGAGCCCTGTTGTTTATGCATCGTTAAACGCCTAGAAAGAGATGTTGTTGTCTTGCCTATATACTGGGTTTTTTGGAGCTTACAGTCCCCAAGTGGGCATTTGAAGGCATAGACGACGTTAGTCTCTTTTAAAGCGTTCTGTTTCGTGTCTGGAGAGTTTCTCATGAGTAGGCTGGCCGTTTTTCTGGTTTTATAGTAAATCGTCAGTTGTATCCTCTGATTTTTGTCTGTAGGGATAACGTTTCTATTAACAATATCTTTCAGGACCCTTTCCTCTGTTTTATGAGCTGTGGAAAAGAAGTTCCTGTAAAATAGTCTAATAGGGGGTATAGGTGTTGTGTTAGTTGTCTCTTCGGAGGTTGCATGGCTTTTCACTTTCCTTCTTATGATGTCTTCGATGAAACCATTGGAGAAGCCGTTATTGACTAGAACCTGCCTTACCCTACAGAGTTCTTCGTCGACTTGCTTCCATTCTGAGCTGTGGCTGAGAGCACGGTCGACGTATGCGTTAACAACACTCCTCTTGTACCTGTCAGGGCAGTCGCTGTTGGCATTTAGGCACATTCCTATGTTTGTTTCCTTTGTGTAGACTGCAGTGTGGAAACCTCCGCCCTTTTCCATGACTGTTACATCTAGAAAAGGCAGCTTCCCATCCTTTTCCGTCTCGTAAGTGAAACGCAGCACGGAACTCTGCTCAAATGCCTCCTTCAGCTCCTGCAGATGTCTGACATCAGGTACCTGTGTAAAAATGTCGTCAACATACCTGCAGTATATGGCCGGTTTCAAGTTCATGTCGACTAAGACTTTTTGCTCGATGGTACCCATGTAGAAGTTTGCAAACAGGACACCTAGGGGAGAACCCATAGCGACCCCATCTACTTGCTTATACATGTGCCCATCCGGGCTCAAGAAGGGTGCCTCTTTAGTACAAGCTTGGAGTAGTTTCCTCAGAATACTTTCTGGCATGTCAAGAGGAGTACAGGCTGGATCACGATACACTCTGTCGGCTATCATTCCGATTGTCTCGTCCACAGGTACGTTGGTAAACAGCGATTCTACGTCCAACGAGGCTCTTATCCCTGTGAAACTGTGAACGCCAAGAAATCCGGACTCCACCTGCCAAAGATCATTGGGGAATATAAACCTGGATATGCGTATGGAAATGTCAAGACGCACAAGCCTGGAAACCCACTTCGGCCAATCATTAGCCAGATACCCACACCCACGTACAGATTGGCGAAGCGACTCAACGGCCTGCTGACTCCTTATGTTCCTTGCGCCTTCAGCCTGAAGTCTCCAAAGGAATTTGTGGACTTACTGCGGGGCGCACGGGCCACAGGGATAAGAGCCTCGTTGGACGTAGAATCGCTGTTTACCAACGTACCTGTGGACGAGACAATCGGAATGATAGCCGACAGAGTGTATCGTGATCCAGCCTGTACTCCTCTTGACATGCCAGAAAGTATTCTGAGGAAACTACTCCAAGCTTGTACTAAAGAGGCACCCTTCTTGAGCCCGGATGGGCACATGTATAAGCAAGTAGATGGGGTCGCTATGGGTTCTCCCCTAGGTGTCCTGTTTGCAAACTTCTACATGGGTACCATCGAGCAAAAAGTCTTAGTCGACATGAACTTGAAACCGGCCATATACTGCAGGTATGTTGACGACATTTTTACACAGGTACCTGATGTCAGACATCTGCAGGAGCTGAAGGAGGCATTTGAGCAGAGTTCCGTGCTGCGTTTCACTTACGAGACGGAAAAGGATGGGAAGCTGCCTTTTCTAGATGTAACAGTCATGGAAAAGGGCGGAGGTTTCCACACTGCAGTCTACACAAAGGAAACAAACATAGGAATGTGCCTAAATGCCAACAGCGACTGCCCTGACAGGTACAAGAGGAGTGTTGTTAACGCATACGTCGACCGTGCTCTCAGCCACAGCTCAGAATGGAAGCAAGTCGACGAAGAACTCTGTAGGGTAAGGCAGGTTCTAGTCAATAACGGCTTCTCCAATGGTTTCATCGAAGACATCATAAGAAGGAAAGTGAAAAGCCATGCAACCTCCGAAGAGACAACTAACACAACACCTATACCCCCTATTAGACTATTTTACAGGAACTTCTTTTCCACAGCTCATAAAACAGAGGAAAGGGTCCTGAAAGATATTGTTAATAGAAACGTTATCCCTACAGACAAAAATCAGAGGATACAACTGACGATTTACTATAAAACCAGAAAAACGGCCAGCCTACTCATGAGAAACTCTCCAGACACGAAACAGAACGCTTTAAAAGAGACTAACGTCGTCTATGCCTTCAAATGCCCACTTGGGGACTGTAAGCTCCAAAAAACCCAGTATATAGGCAAGACAACAACATCTCTTTCTAGGCGTTTAACGATGCATAAACAACAGGGCTCCATTAAGGAACATATAATCTCTTCCCATAACCAAACCATCGCCAGAGAAATCCTAGTAAACAACACAGAAATCATCGATAGATACAGCGATAGCAGGCGGCTCGACGTTTGCGAGGCACTACACATCAAGAAGTCAACACCAGCAATCAACAGCCAATTATTGCACAACTATATTCTACCCACCTCAAGACTCCGCTCCAATATAGAAGCATCAAGAAATATGGACCAATAGGCTTTCTACAAACACTTCTATTCAATATCCATTGTTTCGTGTTCTGTCTTGTGTTGATACTTTTAATACCCTATTAATATCCTCTAATGCCACATCATCCTTCCCACCTTACTCAAATGTAATGCCACATCACCCTTCCCACCTCACTCAAATGTAGATATAAAATCAGGGAAACGCAAGTTCTAATCAGTTGTGTATTTGTGAAGTCTTTGAAAATGTAATAAGTTTTACGAAACGCGCCCGTGTCGCGTCAGACTAGAAATAAAAATGAATTTTGGAGAAGTGATTTTTGATTTACCTCCAACAGTGAAGCATAATGTACGGAAGATTGAGAAAATTCGTGTTAGAATTATTAATCTTACTTTTTCGGTCATATTTAATAAAATATGTCTACAGGAAAGACTGCTACCAAAATATACTAATATATATATATATATATATATATATATATATATATATATATATATATATATATATATATATATATATATATATATATAAAGAGAATGTCTGTCTATGTAATGAGGCCATATGCTGGAGGCTGCAGCCATACACAGATTTATTTTAAAATTTATTTATTAATATATTATTACGGCTTATTATTACTAAATTAATGTATTTGTAGAGGGAATGGTCTGGGGTAGGGAACGGGCATAGGTTGGTCAGTGTTGACTTTAGCTAAAGGATTTAGGAATAATTTTTAATTATTCTTATCACTCCCCCCCCTACCAATTTAATTAAAGTTAATTGTAAAATAATGCTTGAGATGGCTGAAGACTTTTTCGTACTTAGAAAAAACCTAAATTAAACACATAAAGAAGTTTATTGGTCCTGATTTAAGTTAAAGGAAGAGGTACAAAGGTGGTGTTGGGGGTGGGGGGAGGATACGGGATTTAGAGGTGGAATGAAGAGAGGGAACAGGGGGAGTGGTGCAGGTGAAACAGGGAGGAAGAGGGGGAACAGGGGGTGCTGTACAGGTGATACAGGGATGGGGATGGGGGAACAGGGGGAGTGGTGCAGATGAAACAGGGATGAAGAGGGAGAAACAGGGGGGAGTGGTGCAGGTGAAACAGGGATGAAGAGGGAGAAACAGAGGGAGTGGTGCAGGTGAAACAGGGATGGGGATGGGGGAACAGGGGGAGTGGTGCAGGTGAAACAGGGATGCAGAGGGAGAAACAGGGGGGAGTTGTGCAGGTGAAACAGGGATTAAAGGAAAATTTATATAAGTAGATAGATGGATGTTTACATTGATTGATAAATATATACATTGACGGATAGACGGATGCATAGATGCATCTTAAAGACATATGAGTAGATGGATGGATAGACAGAAGAGTTGATGGACGGATAAATGGAATATAAATGTATATAATGATAAATGGTTGGTTTATGGGAAGATAGATTGATGGATTGACAGATATAAGTAGATAGATAATGGATCCATTGATGGATTCACTTGTGCTTATCTCTTGAGGTTCTTCTTGAGATGATTTCGGGGCTTTAGTGTCCCCGCGGTCCGGTCCTCGACCAAACCTCCACCCCCAGGAAGCAGCCCGTGACAGCTAACTAACACCCAGGTACCTGTTTTACTGCAAGGTATCAGGGGCACAGGGTGAAAGAAACTCTGCCCATTGTGTCTCGGCGGCGCCCGGAATCGAACCCGGGACCACAGGATCACAAGTCCAGTGTCCAGTGTGCTGTCCGCTCGGCCGACTGGCTCCCCGGTCGGAGGGGAGCCGGTGAACAGACGAATCAGGTTAAAGAATATCTGTCGATTTGCTATTGCATCAACTGAGATTCGGTATGGGACCATTAGGATTATAACCAACGAACTCTCTCCGTTTAGACGGTAGGCCTCCAGTTTGTGTGTGTGTGTGTGTGTGTGTGTGTGTGTGTGTGTGTGTGTGTGTTAGAGAGAAATAGATGTAGTAGATATAAAAAAATGGAAAAATACATATATTTGATAGGCGGGGTCCAGGAGCTAATAACTCGATTCTGCAGATACATATAGTAAATACAAGGAGAAAATAAATACACACACACACACACATTAATTGATAATGGATTGTTTTGTGTGCTTATCCATGTGTACTATTGTCAAGACCGACAGACACGTGAAGCTATGTGTGTGTATGTGTACCTGTAATTGAACTGACATGTGTACGGTAATTATCTGTATGTGTCCATTTTAAAGGTACACATTAGTGAATGTGTATTTATGTAAATTGATTGACATATGTACGTGTGCGCGCGATTAGTGTTACTTTAATTTATATGGTTAACATTTATACGTTTGAATGACATAGTTTCCCATTATTGTCACTTTTTTTGTTACATGTCTACTATTGTCAAGATGGACAGACACGTCCAGCTATGAGTGTTTATGTGTACCAGAAATTGAACTGACATGTGTACTGCAACTATCTGCGTGTGTCCATTTTAAAGGAATATATTAGTGAATGTTTATTTATGTAAATTGATTGGAATATGTATGTGGACGCTCGGTTAGTGTAACTGTAATTTATATGGTTAACGTTTGAATGACATAGTTTCCCCTCATTGTCACATTTTTTGTTACTATTTCGCTGTTCACTCTCACTCTCTCTGAATCCCGTGGACTAATTGTGCGCACGTGTGTTTGTGTAGGGAAGTGGGAACCATAAGCTTTTCACACAATAATTTACAACTATTTGCTGAGAAAAGTTTTAAAAGATCATCTATGTTTTTAATAAGTGTTCTTTTTCCTAACATACAAGTCAATCACACAGTACCTAACCTCAGTCAGAAACACTTTTCTTACTATATCTCGCAACGTCTTTTGCATATATATCCTATCTTAAATAATTAACAATTTTAATTCATAACTGCCAACCCCCCTCCCATCCAAAGCTTTCAAAGCCACCAAACATCATTCCTTTCCCTTAACCTCTCCCAAATTATCTTTTGCACCAATTCACAAACAAGGGGGCTTTATAGCTGAGTGGACGTCGCTCTCGACTCGTAATCGTAGCTCATTCGATCCCACGGTGATGGAACAAACGGAAATCAGCAGAGTTTCTATCATTCTGATGCCCCTGTTACCCAGCAGTAAATATGTACCTGGGCGTTAGACAGCTGTTACGGGCTGCTTCCTGGGTGTGTGTGTGTGGAATGTTTTTTATTAGTTAGTAATAATTGATTGATTGACAGTTGAGAGGCGGGCCGAAAGAGTAGAGCTCAACCCTCGCAAGCATAACTAGGTGAACACAACTAGATAAATACTAACCAACCACGATCTCGACAATCCATTACACACACAACCCCCCCTCCCCCTCCCCCCCCCCAAACTCCCGAAATCGTTCTACCTAAATCAATTAAAAATTAAAACAAATCAATTAATTCACCACAAATACTAACTATAAATAAAGGAACCAAATTTGAGACATACAGCGACTCCAGCGTGGTCTAGTCGGAAGAGAACGTGTTCTCATCTGGATAGATTGCGATCGAGTCTGTCGGAACGGGTGTGTAACTGCAGGGCACAAATATTTGTGTGTCCCCTCCTGTAGCTGCCTCTGTTTCGACAGGTTCCCTGGATAGCTGGAATTGACCTGGCCCTTGGAAAGTGGGGAAGGGGTGAAATCCGTTGGGCCCACGGATGGATACCTTGGATCCATGGACCTAGAGCAGGTCTAATCACCTGGGATTCGAACCCACGGTGGGAATAAGGGAGGAGGTATGGGAAGGGATGGGGGGGGGGGAGGGGAAGGATGTTTCCCTGGAACCAAACCACATAAACCCGGACACTCACACACACACCCTCACCCGAACACTCACAGGGGCACTCACACTCACACACTCCCATAGACTGTGATAAGGGAGACCATCTGAGGGGACACAGATGGCCTCCTGGACCCACAGGTATAACCGGACACACACACACCCGGACACTCAGAGGGACACTCACACACACTCGCCCGGACACTCACAGGGATATACACACTCACACACAGACACACATCCATAGACAAACTGTGATAAGGGAGACCATCTGAGGGGACACAGATGGCCTCCTGGACACACAAGTATATATCAATATTTAATTTAATATTTATTATTTAATTTTATTAAATAAGTAATAAAATTATTGTTTTTTAATAAAATATTATTTTATTAAATTATTAAATAATTATATTAATAAAACAAATTAAATTAAATTTAATAATTAAATATTTATTATTTAATTTACAAATATGACAGATTTTTTAAATATATATATATATATATATATATATATATATATATATATAAAGCCTTAATGGTCCCCAGGACTATATGCAACTGAAAACTCACATGCCAGAAGTGACTCGAACCCATACTGCCAGGAGCAATGCAACTGGTATGTACAGGACGCCTTAATCCGCTTGTGTCAATTTTAAAGGAATATATTAGTGAATATTTATTTATGTAAATTGATATATATATATTTATATACATATATATATATATATATATGTATATATATATATATATATATATATATATATATATATATATATATATATATATATATATATATATACATATATATGTGTGTATATCACGAAAATAAACACGTGATTAAGAATGTGACAATGTCAGACCACGGAGGAAAAATGAAACAGGAAATTTCCTTAAGTACTTTCGTATATTAAATACATCTTCAGAAGGTGAAGATGTATTTAATATACGAAAGTACTTAAGGAAATTTCCTGTTTCATTTTTCCTCCGTGGTCTGACATTGTCATATACATATATATATATATATTTTTTTTATTTAATTTACAATAACTGGACATGAGTTCTCTCACATTGACAGTGGTTTGACGAAAAACGCAGACTTACCTCACACTTGTCTGGTGCCCTCGGGAAGTGGAGATATTTGAGATGTATATATATCTCGAAGTCTCTACTTCTTTTGTAGGGTCTGATGGTGTAGTGGGTTAAAGCGTACTAGTTATGGCAGCTACTGGAAGGTAGTTGTGCTTTCTGGGTTCGAGTCCCACTGGTGGGTGTTGTTCCAAAGATTGTTAATCTTCACTTGTGGTTTATGCAAGTATAGGCTTATAGCTGGACACGAGTTCTCTCACATTGACAGTGGCTTGACGAAAAACGCAGACTAACCTCACACTTATCTGGTGCCCTCGGGAAGTGGAGATATTTGAGATGTATATATATCTCGAAGTCTCTACTTCTTTTGTAGGGTCTGATGGTGTAGTGGGTTAAAGCGGACTAGTTATGGCAGCTACTGGAAAGTAGTTGTGCTTTCTGGGTTCGAGTCTCACTGGTGGGTGTTGTTCCAAAGATTGTTAATCTTCACTTGTGGTTTATGCAAGTATAGGCTTATAGCTGGACACGAGTTCTCTCACATAGACAGTGGCTTGACGAAAAACGCAGACTAACCTCACACTTATCTGGTGCCCTCGGGAAGTGTAGATATTTATGATGTATATATATCTCGAAGTCTCTACTTCTTTTGTAGGGTCTGATGGTGTAATGGGTTAAAGCGGACTAGTTATGGCAGCTACTGGAAGGTAGTTGTGCTTTCTGGGTTCGAGTCCCACTGGTGGGTGTTGTTCTAAAGATTGTTAATCTTCACTTGTGGTTTATGCAAGTATAGGCTTATAGCTGGACACGAGTTCTCTCAAATTGACAGTGGCTTGACGAAAAACGCAGACTAACCTCACACTTATCTGGTGCCCTCGGGAAGTGGAGATATTTGAGATGTATATATATCTCGAAGTCTCTACTTCTTTTGTAGGGTCTGATGGTGTAGTGGGTTAAAGCGTACTAGTTATGGCAGCTACTGGAAGGTAGTTGTGCTTTCTGGGTTCGAGTCCCACTGGTGGGTGTTGTTCCAAAGATTGTTAATCTTCACTTGTGGTTTATGCATGTATAGGCTTATATATATATGTATATATATATATATATAAAGAGAATGTCTGTCTATGTAATGAGGCCATATGCTGGAGGCTGCAGCCATACACAGATTTATTTTAAAATTTATTTATTAATATATTATTAAGGCTTATTATTACTAAATTAATGTATTTGTAGAGAGAATGGTCTGGGGTAGGGAACGGGCATAGGTTGGTCAGTGTTGACTTTAGCTAAAGGATTTAGGAATAATTATTAATTATTCTTATCACTCCCCCCCCCCCCCCCTACCAATTTAATTAAAGTTAATTGTAAAATAATGCTTGAGATGGCTGAAGACTTTTTCGTACTTAGAAAAAACCTAAATTAAACACATAAAGAAGTTTATTGGTCCTGATTTAAGTTAAAGGAAGAGGTGCAAAGGTGGTTGTGGGGGTGGGGGGAGGATACGGGATTTAGAGGTGGAATGAAGAGAGGGAACAGGGGGAGTCGTGCAGGTGAAACAGGGAGGAAGAGGGGGAACAGAGGGTGCTGTACAGGTGATACAGGGATGGGGTTGGGGGAACAGGGGGAGTGGTGCAGATGAAACAGGGATGAAGAGGGAGAAACAGGGGGGAGTGGTGCAGGTGAAACAGGGATGAAGAGGGAGAAACAGAGGGAGTGGTGCAGGTGAAACAGGGATGGGGATGGGGGAACAGGGGGAGTGGTGCAAGTGAAACAAGGATGGGGATGGGGGAACAGGGGGAGTGGTGCAGGTGAAACAGGGATGCAGAGGGAGAAACAGGGGGGAGTTGTGCAGGTGAAACAGGGATTAAAGGAAAATTTATATAAGTTGATAGATGGATGTTTACATTGATTGCTAAATATATACATTGACGGATAGACGGATGCATAGATGCATCTTAAAGACATATGAGTAGTTGGATGGATAGACAGAAGAGTTGATGGACGGATAAATGGAATATAAATGTATATAATGATAAATGGTTGGTTTATGGGAAGATAGATTGATGGATTGACAGATATAAGTAGATAGATAGATGGATCCATTGATGGATTCATTTGTGCTTATCTCTTGAGGTTCTTCTTGAGATGATTTCGGGGCTTTAGTGTCCCCGCGGTCCGGTTCTCGACCAAACCTCCACCCCCAGGAAGCAGCCCGTGACAGCTAACTAACACCCAGGTACCTGTTTTACTGCAAGGTATCAGGGGCACAGGGTGAAAGAAACTCTGCCCATTGTTTCTCGGCGGCGCCCGGAATCGAACCCGGGACCACAGGATCACAAGTCCAGTGTCCAGTGTGCTGTCCGCTCGGCCGACTGGCTCCCCGGTCGGAGGGGAGCCGGTGAACAGACGAATCAGGTTAAAGAATATCTGTCGATTTGCTATTGCATCAACTGAGATTCGGTATGGGACCATTAGGATTATAACCAACGAACTCTCTCCGGTTAGACGGTAGGCCTCCAGTTTGTGTGTGTGTGTGTGTGTACTCACCTAATTGTGCTTGCGGGGGTTGAGCTCTGGCTCTTTGGTCCCGCCTCTCAACCGTCAATCAACTGGTGTACAGATTCCTGAGCCTATTGGGCTCTATCATATCTACATTTGAAACTGTGAATGGAGTCAGCCTCCACCACATCACTTCCTAATGCATTCCATTTGCAAACTACTCTGACTCTGAAAAAGTTCTTTCTAACGTCTCTGTGGCTCATTTGGGTACTCAGCTTCCACCTGTGTCCCCTTGTTCGCGTCCCACCAGTGTTGAAAAGTTCGTCCTTGTTTACCCGGTCGATTCCCCTGAGGATTTTGTAGGTTGTGATCATGTCCCCCCTTACTCTTCTGTCTTCCAGTGTCGTGAGGTGCATTTCCCGCAGCCTTTCCTCATAACTCATGCCTCTTAGTTCTGGGACTAGTCTAGTAGCATACCTTTGGACTTTTTCCAGCTTCGTCTTGTGCTTGACAAGGTACGGGCTCCATGCTGGGGCCGCATACTCCAGGATTGGTCTTACATATGTGGTGTACAAGATTCTGAATGATTCCTTACACAGGTTCCTGAACGCCGTTCTGATGTTAGCCAGCCTCGCATATGCCGCAGACGTTATTCTCTTTATGTGGGCTTCAGGAGACAGGTTTGGTGTGATATCAACTCCTAGATCTTTCTCTCTGTCTGTTTCATTAAGTACTTCATCTCCTATTCTGTATCCTGTGACTGGCCTCCTGTTTCCACTGCCTAGTTTCATTACTTTGCATTTACTCGGGTTGAACTTCAACAGCCATTTGTTGTCAGGGGCACAGGGTGAAAGTGTGTGTGTGTGTGTGTGTGTGTGTGTGTGTGTGTGTGTGTGTGTGTGTGTGTGTGTGTGTGTGTGTTAGAGAGAAATAGATGTAGTAGATATAAAAAAATGGAAAAATACATGTATTTGATAGGCGGGGTCCAGGAGCTAATAACTCGATTCTGCAGATACATATAGTAAATACAAGGAGAAAATAAATACACACACACACACACATTAATTGATAATGGATTGTTTTGTGTGCGTATCCATGTGTACTATTGTCAAGACCGACAGACACGTGAAGCTATGTGTGTGTATGTGTACCTGTAATTGAACTGACATGTGTACGGTAATTATCTGTATGTGTCCATTTTAAAGGTACACATTAGTGAATGTGTATTTATGTAAATTGATTGACATATGTACGTGTGCGCGCGATTAGTGTTACTTTAATTTATATGGTTAACATTTATACGTTTGAATGACATAGTTTCCCATTATTGTCACTTTTTTTGTTACATGTCTACTATTGTCAAGATGGACAGACACGTCCAGCTATGAGTGTTTATGTGTACCAGAAATTGAACTGACATGTGTACTGCAACTATCTGCGTGTGTCCATTTTAAAGGAATATATTAGTGAATGTTTATTTATGTAAATTGATTGGAATATGTATGTGGACGCTCGGTTAGTGTAACTGTAATTTATATGGTTAACGTTTGAATGACATAGTTTTCCCTCATTGTCACATTTTTTGTTACTATTTCGCTGTTCACTCTCACTCTCTCTGAATCCCGTGGACTAATTGTGCTCACGTGTGTTTGTGTAGGGAAGGGGGAACCATAAGCTTTTCACAAAATAATTTACAACTATTTGTTGAGAAAAGTTTCAAAAGATCATCTATGTTTTTAATAAGTGTTCTTTTTCCTAACATACAAGTCAATCACACAGTACCTAACCTCAGTCAGAAACACTTTTCTTACTATATCTCGCAACGTCTTTGGATATATATCCTATCTTAAATAATTAACAATTTTAATTCATAACTGCCAACCCCCCTCCCATCCAAAGCTTTCAAAGCCACCAAACATCATTCCTTTCCCTTAACCTCTCCCAAATTATCTTTTGCACCAATTCACAAACAAGGGGGCTTTATAGCTGAGTGGACGTCGCTCTCGACTCGTAATCGTAGCTCATTCGATCCCACGGTGATGGAACAAACGGAAATCAGCAGAGTTTCTATCATTCTGATGCCCCTGTTACCCAGCAGTAAATATGTACCTGGGCGTTAGACAGCTGTTACGGCCTGCTTCCTGGGTGTGTGTGTGTGGAATGTTTTTTATTAGTTAGAAATAATTGATTGATTGACAGTTGAGAGGCGGGCCGAAAGAGTAGAGCTCAACCCTCGCAAGCATAACTAGGTGAACACAACTAGATAAATACTAACCAACCACGATCTCGACAATCCATTACACACACAACCCCCCCTCCCCCTCCCCCCCCCCCAAACTCCCGAAATCGTTCTACCTAAATCAATAAAAAATTAAAACAAATCAATTAATTCACCACAAATACTAACTATAAATAAAGGAACCAAATTTGAGACATACAGCGACTCCAGCGTGGTCTAGTCGGAAGAGAACGTGTTCTCATCTGGATAGATTGCGATCGAGTCTGTCGGAACGGGTGTGTAACTGCAGGGCACAAATATTTGTGTGTCCCCTCCTGTAGCTGCCTCTGTTTCGACAGGTTCCCTGGATAGCTGGAATTGACCTGGCCCTTGGAAAGTGGGGAAGGGGTGAAATCCGTTGGGCCCACGGATGGATACCTTGGATCCATGGACCTAGAGCAGGTCTAATCACCTGGGATTCGAACCCACGGTGGGAATAAGGGAGGAGGTATGGGAAGGGATGGGGGGGGGGGGGAGGGGAAGGATGTTTCCCTGGAACCAAACCACATAAACCCGGACACTCACACACACACCCTCACCCGAACACTCACAGGGGCACTCACACTCACACACTCCCATAGACTGTGATAAGGGAGACCATCTGAGGGGACACAGATGGCCTCCTGGACCCACAGGTATAACCGGAAACACACACACCCGGACACTCAGAGGGACACTCACACACACTCGCCCGGACACTGACAGGAATATACACACTCACACACAGACACACATCCATAGACAAACTGTGATAAGGGAGACCATCTGAGGGGACACAGATGGCCTCCTGGACACACAAGTATATATCAATATTTAATTTAATATTTATTATTTAATTTTATTAAATAAGTAATCAAATTATTGTTTTTTAATAAAATATTATTTTATTAAATTATTAAATAATTATATTAATAAAACAAATTAAATTAAATTTAATAATTAAATATTTATTATTTAATTTACAAATATGACAGATTTTTTAAATATATATATATATATATATATATATATATATATATATATATATATATATATATATATATATATATATATATATATATATATATATATATATATATATATATATATATATATATATATATATATATATAAAGCCTTAATGGTCCCCAGGACTATATGCAACTGAAAACTCACATGCCAGAAGTGACTCGAACCCATACTGCCAGGAGCAATGCAACTGGTATGTACAGGACGCCTTAATCCGCTTGTGTCAATTTTAAAGGAATATATTAGTGAATATTTATTTATGTAAATTGATATATATATATTTATATACATATATATATATATATGTATATATATATATATATATATATATATATATATATATATATATATATATATATAATTATATATATATTTTTATTTAATTTACAATAGCTGGACAAGAGTTCTCTCACATTGACAGTGGTTTGACGAAAAACGCAGACTTACCTCACACTTATCTGGTGCCCTCGGGAAGTGGAGATATTTGAGATGTATATATATCTCGAAGTCTCTACTTCTTTTGTAGGGTCTGATGGTGTAGTGGGTTAAAGCGTACTAGTTATGGCAGCTACTGGAAGGTAGTTGTGCTTTCTGGGTTCGAGTCCCACTGGTGGGTGTTGTTCCAAAGATTGTTAATCTTCACTTGTGGTTTATGCAAGTATAGGCTTATAGCTGGACACGAGTTCTCTCACATTGACAGTGGCTTGACGAAAAACGCAGACTAACCTCACACTTATCTGGTGCCCTCGGGAAGTGGAGATATTTGAGATGTATATATATCTCGAAGTCTCTACTTCTTTTGTAGGGTCTGATGGTGTAGTGGGTTAAAGCGGACTAGTTATGGCAGCTACTGGAAAGTAGTTGTGCTTTCTGGGTTCGAGTCTCACTGGTGGGTGTTGTTCAAAAGATTGTTAATCTTCACTTGTGGTTTATGCAAGTATAGGCTTATAGCTGGACACGAGTTCTCTCACATAGACAGTGGCTTGACGAAAAACGCAGACTAACCTCACACTTATCTGGTGCCCTCGGGAAGTGGAGATATTTATGATGTATATATATCTCGAAGTCTCTACTTCTTTTGTAGGGTCTGATGGTGTAATGGGTTAAAGCGGACTAGTTATGGCAGATACTGGAAGGTAGTTGTGCTTTCTGGGTTCGAGTCCCACTGGTGGGTGTTGTTCTAAAGATTGTTAATCTTCACTTGTGGTTTATGCAAGTATAGGCTTATAGCTGGACACGAGTTCTCTCAAATTGACAGTGGCTTGACGAAAAACGCAGACTAACCTCACACTTATCTGGTGCCCTCGGGAAGTGGAGATATTTGAGATGTATATATATCTCGAAGTCTCTACTTCTTTTGTAGGGTCTGATGGTGTAGTGGGTTAAAGCGTACTAGTTATGGCAGCTACTGGAAGGTAGTTGTGCTTTCTGGGTTCGAGTCCCACTGGTGGGTGTTGTTCCAAAGATTGTTAATCTTCACTTGTGGTTTATGCATGTATAGGCTTATATATATATGTATATATATATATATATATATATATAAAGAGAATGTCTGTCTATGTAATGAGGCCATATGCTGGAGGCTGCAGCCATACACAGATTTATTTTAAAATTTATTTATTAATATATTATTAAGGCTTATTATTACTAAATTAATGTATTTGTAGAGGGAATGGTCTGGGGTAGGGAACGGGCATAGGTTGGTCAGTGTTGACTTTAGCTAAAGGATTTAGGAATAATTATTAATTATTCTTATCACTCCCCCCCCCCCTACCAATTTAATTAAAGTTAATTGTAAAATAATGCTTGAGATGGCTGAAGACTTTTTCGTACTTAGAAAAAACCTAAATTAAACACATAAAGAAGTTTATTGGTCCTGATTTAAGTTAAAGGAAGAGGTGCAAAGGTTTTTGTGGGGATGGGGGGAGGATACGGGATTTAGAGGTGGAATGAAGAGAGGGAACAGGGGGAGTGGTGCAGGTGAAACAGGGAGGAAGAGGGGGAACAGAGGGTGCTGTACAGGTGATACAGGGATGGGGTTGGGGGAACAGGGGGAGTGGTGCAGATGAAACAGGGATGAAGAGGGAGAAACAGGGGGGAGTGGTGCAGGTGAAACAGGGATGAAGAGGGAGAAACAGAGGGAGTGGTGCAGGTGAAACAGGGATGGGGATGGGGGAACAGGGGGAGTGGTGCAAGTGAAACAAGGATGGGGATGGGGGAACAGGGGGAGTGGTGCAGGTGAAACAGGGATACAGAGGGAGAAACAGGGGGGAGTTGTGCAGGTGAAACAGGGATTAAAGGAAAATTTATATAAGTTGATAGATGGATGTTTACATTGATTGCTAAATATATACATTGACGGATAGACTTATGCATAGATGCATCTTAAAGACATATGAGTAGTTGGATGGATAGACAGAAGAGTTGATGGACGGATAAATGGAATATAAATGTATATAATGATAAATGGTTGGTTTATGGGAAGATAGATTGATGGATTGACAGATATAAGTAGATTGATAGATGGATCCATTGATGGATTCATTTGTGCTTATCTCTTGAGGTTCTTCTTGAGATGATTTCGGGGCTTTAGTGTCCCCGCGGTCCGGTTCTCGACCAAACCTCCACCCCCAGGAAGCAGCCCGTGACAGCTAACTAACACCCAGGTACCTGTTTTACTGCAAGGTATCAGGGGCACAGGGTGAAAGAAACTCTGCCCATTGTTTCTCGGCGGCGCCCGGAATCGAACCCGGGACCACAGGATCACAAGTCCAGTGTCCAGTGTGCTGTCCGCTCGGCCGACTGGCTCCCCGGTCGGAGGGGAGCCGGTGAACAGACGAATCAGGTTAAAGAATATCTGTCGATTTGCTATTGCATCAACTGAGATTCGGTATGGGACCATTAGGATTATAACCAACGAACTCTCTCCGTTTAGACGGTAGGCCTCCAGTTTGTGTGTGTGTGTGTGTGTGTGTGTGTGTGTGTGTGTGTGTGTGTGTGTGTGTGTGTTAGAGAGAAATAGATGTAGTAGATATAAAAAAATGGAAAAATACATATATTTGATAGGCGGGGTCCAAGAGCTAATAACTCGATTCTGCAGATACATATAGTAAATACAAGGAAAAAATAAATACACACACACACACACATTAATTGATAATGGACTGTTTTGTGTGCGTATCCATGTGTACTATTGTCAAGACCGACAGACACGTGAAGCTATGTGTGTGTATGTGTACCTGTAATTGAACTGACATGTGTACGGTAATTATCTGTATGTGTCCATTTTAAAGGTACACATTAGTGAATGTGTATTTATGTAAATTGATTGACATATGTACGTGTGCGCGCGATTAGTGTTACTTTAATTTATATGGTTAACATTTATACGTTTGAATGACATAGTTTCCCATTATTGTCACATTTTTTGTTACATGTCTACTATTGTCAAGATGGACAGACACGTCCAGCTATGAGTGTTTATGTGTACCAGTAATTGAACTGACATGTGTACTGCAACTATCTGCGTGTGTCCATTTTAAAGGAATATATTAGTGAATGTTTATTTATGTAAATTGATTGGAATATGTATGTGGACGCTCGGTTAGTGTAACTGTAATTTATATGGTTGACGTTTGAATGACATAGTTTCCCCTCATTGTCACATTTTTTGTTACTATTTCGCTGTTCACTCTCACTCTCTCTGAATCCCGTGGACTAATTGTGCTCACGTGTGTTTGTGTAGGGAAGGGGGAACCATAAGCTTTTCACACAATAATTTACAACTATTTGCTGAGAAAAGTTTCAAAAGATCATCTATGTTTTTAATAAGTGTTCTTTTTCCTAACATACAAGTCAATCACACAGTACCTAACCTCAGTCAGAAACACTTTTCTTACTATATCTCGCAACGTCTTTGGATATATATCCTATCTTAAATAATTAACAATTTTAATTCATAACTGCCAACCCCCCTCCCATCCAAAGCTTTCAAAGCCACCAAACATCATTCCTTTCCCTTAACCTCTCCCAAATTATCTTTTGCACCAATTCACAAACAAGGGGGCTTTATAGCTGAGTGGACGTCGCTCTCGACTCGTAATCGTAGCTCATTCGATCCCACGGTGATGGAACAAACGGAAATCAGCAGAGTTTCTATCATTCTGATGCCCCTGTTACCCAGCAGTAAATATGTACCTGGGCGTTAGACAGCTGTTACGGCCTGCTTCCTGGGTGTGTGTGTGTGGAATGTTTTTTATTAGTTAGAAATAATTGATTGATTGACAGTTGAGAGGCGGGCCGAAAGAGTAGAGCTCAACCCTCACAAGCATAACTAGGTGAACACAACTAGATAAATACTAACCAACCACGATCTCGACAATCCATTACACACACAACCCCCCCTCCCCCTCCCCCCCCCCAAACTCCCGAAATCGTTCTACCTAAATCAATAAAAAATTAAAACAAATCAATTAATTCACCACAAATACTAACTATAAATAAAGGAACCAAATTTGAGACATACAGCGACTCCAGCGTGGTCTAGTCGGAAGAGAACGTGTTCTCATCTGGATAGATTGCGATCGAGTCTGTCGGAACGGGTGTGTAACTGCAGGGCACAAATATTTGTGTGTCCCCTCCTGTAGCTGCCTCTGTTTCGACAGGTTCCCTGGATAGCTGGAATTGACCTGGCCCTTGGAAAGTGGGGAAGGGGTGAAATCCGTTGGGCCCACGGATGGATACCTTGGATCCATGGACCTAGAGCAGGTCTAATCACCTGGGATTCGAACCCACGGTGGGAATAAGGGAGGAGGTATGGGAAGGGATGGGGGGGGGGAGGGGAAGGATGTTTCCCTGGAACCAAACCACATAAACCCGGACACTCACACACACACCCTCACCCGAACACTCACAGGGGCACTCACACTCACACACTCCCATAGACTGTGATAAGGGAGACCATCTGAGGGGACACAGATGGCCTCCTGGACCCACAGGTATAACCGGACACACACACACCCGGACACTCACAGGGACACTCACACACACTCGCCCGGACACTCACAGGGATATACACACTCACACACAGACACACATCCATAGACAAACTGTGATAAGGGAGACCATCTGAGGGGACACAGATGGCCTCCTGGACACACAAGTATATATCAATATTTAATTTAATATTTATTATTTAATTTTATTAAATAAGTAATCAAATTATTGTTTTTTAATAAAATATTATTTTATTAAATTATTAAATAATTATATTAATAAAACAAATTAAATTAAATTTAATAATTAAATATTTATTATTTAATTTACAAATATGACAGATTTTTTAAATATATATATATATATATATATATATATATATATATATATATATATATATATATATATATATATATATATATATATATATATATATATATATATATATATATATATATATATATATATATATATATATATAAAGCCTTAATGGTCCCCAGGACTATATGCAACTGAAAACTCACATGCCAGAAGTGACTCGAACCCATACTGCCAGGAGCAATGCAACTGGTATGTACAGGACGCCTTAATCCGCTTGTGTCAATTTTAAAGGAATATATTAGTGAATATTTATTTATGTAAATTGATATATATATATTTATATACATATATATATATATATGTATATATATATATATATATATATATATATATATATATATATATATATATAATTATATATATATTTTTATTTAATTTACAATAGCTGGACATGAGTTCTCTCACATTGACAGTGGTTTGACGAAAAACGCAGACTTACCTCACACTTATCTGGTGCCCTCGGGAAGTGGAGATATTTGAGATGTATATATATCTCGAAGTCTCTACTTCTTTTGTAGGGTCTGATGGTGTAGTGGGTTAAAGCATACTAGTTATGGCAGCTACTGGAAGGTAGTTGTGCTTTCTGGGTTCGAGTCCCACTGGTGGGTGTTGTTCCAAAGATTGTTAATCTTCACTTGTGGTTTATGCAAGTATAGGCTTATAGCTGGACACGAGTTCTCTCACATTGACAGTGGCTTGACGAAAAACGCAGACTAACCTCACACTTATCTGGTGCCCTCGGGAAGTGGAGATATTTGAGATGTATATATATCTCGAAGTCTCTACTTCTTTTGTAGGGTCTGATGGTGTAGTGGGTTAAAGCGTACTAGTTATGGCAGCTACTGGAAGGTAGTTGTGCTTTCTGGGTTCGAGTCCCACTGGTGGGTGTTGTTCCAAAGATTGTTAATCTTCACTTGTGGTTTATGCAAGTATAGGCTTATAGCTGGACACGAGTTCTCTCACATTGACAGTGGCTTGACGAAAAACGCAGACTAACCTCACACTTATCTGGTGCCCTCGGGAAGTGGAGATATTTGAGATGTATATATATCTCGAAGTCTCTACTTCTTTTTTAGGGTCTGATGGTGTAGTGGGTTAAAGCGGACTAGTTATGGCAGCTACTGGAAAGTAGTTGTGCTTTCTGGGTTCGAGTCTCACTGGTGGGTGTTGTTCCAAAGATTGTTAATCTTCACTTGTGGTTTATGCAAGTATAGGCTTATAGCTGGACACGAGTTCTCTCACATAGACAGTGGCTTGACGAAAAACGCAGACTAACCTCACACTTATCTGGTGCCCTCGGGAAGTGGAGATATTTATGATGTATATATATCTTGAAGTCTCTACTTCTTTTGTAGGGTCTGATGGTGTAATGGGTTAAAGCGGACTAGTTATGGCAGCTACTGGAAGGTAGTTGTGCTTTCTGGGTTCGAGTCCCACTGGTGGGTGTTGCTCTAAAGATTGTTAATCTTCACTTGTGGTTTATGCAAGTATAGGCTTATAGCTGGACACGAGTTCTCTCAAATTGACAGTGGCTTGACGAAAAACGCAGACTAACCTCACACTTATCTGGTGCCCTCGGGAAGTGGAGATATTTGAGATGTATATATATCTCGAAGTCTCTACTTCTTTTGTAGGGTCTGATGGTGTAGTGGGTTAAAGCGTACTAGTTATGGCAGCTACTGGAAGGTAGTTGTGCTTTCTGGGTTCGAGTCCCACTGGTGGGTGTTGTTCCAAAGATTGTTAATCTTCACTTGTGGTTTATGCATGTATAGGCTTATATATATATGTATATATATATATATATATATAAAGAGAATGTCTGTCTATGTAATGAGGCCATATGCTGGAGGCTGGAGCCATACACAGATTTATTTTAAAATTTATTTATTAATATATTATTAAGGCTTATTATTACTAAATTAATGTATTTGTAGAGGGAATGGTCTGGGGTAGGGAACGGGCATAGGTTGGTCAGTGTTGACTTTAGCTAAAGGATTTAGGAATAATTATTAATTATTCTTATCACTCCCCCCCCCCTACCAATTTAATTAAAGTTAATTGTAAAATAATGCTTGAGATAGCTGAAGACTTTTTCGTACTTAGAAAAAACCTAAATTAAACACATAAAGAAGTTTATTGGTCCTGATTTAAGTTAAAGGAAGAGGTGCAAAGGTGGTGGTGGGGGTGGGGGGAGGATACGGGATTTAGAGGTGGAATGAAGAGAGGGAACAGGGGGAGTGGTGCAGGTGAAACAGGGAGGAAGAGGGGGAACAGAGGGTGCTGTACAGGTGATACAGGGATGGGGTTGGGGGAACAGGGGGAGTGGTGCAGATGAAACAGGGATGAAGAGGGAGAAACAGGGGGGAGTGGTGCAGGTGAAACAGGGATGAAGAGGGAGAAACAGAGGGAGTGGTGCAGGTGAAACAGGGATGGGGATGGGGGAACAGGGGGAGTGGTGCAAGTGAAACAAGGATGGGGATGGGGGAACAGGGGGAGTGGTGCAGGTGAAACAGGGATACAGAGGGAGAAACAGGGGGGAGTTGTGCAGGTGAAACAGGGATTAAAGGAAAATTTATATAAGTTGATAGATGGATGTTTACATTGATTGCTAAATATATACATTGACGGATAGACTTATGCATAGATGCATCTTAAAGACATATGAGTAGTTGGATGGATAGACAGAAGAGTTGATGGACGGATAAATGGAATATAAATGTATATAATGATAAATGGTTGGTTTATGGGAAGATAGATTGATGGATTGACAGATATAAGTAGATTGATAGATGGATCCATTGATGAATTCATTTGTGCTTATCTCTTGAGGTTCTTCTTGAGATGATTTCGGGGCTTTAGTGTCCCCGCGGTCCGGTTCTCGACCAAACCTCCACCCCCAGGAAGCAGCCCGTGACAGCTAACTAACACCCAGGTACCTGTTTTACTGCAAGGTATCAGGGGCACAGGGTGAAAGAAACTCTGCCCATTGTTTCTCGGCGGCGCCCGGAATCGAACCCGGGACCACAGGATCACAAGTCCAGTGTGCTGTCCGCTCGGCCGACTGGCTCCCCGGTCGGAGGGGAGCCGGTGAACAGACGAATCAGGTTAAAGAATATCTGTCGATTTGCTATTGCATCAACTGAGATTCGGTATGGGACCATTAGGATTATAACCAACGAACTCTCTCCGTTTAGACGGTAGGCCTCCAGTTTGTGTGTGTGTGTGTGTGTGTGTGTGTGTGTGTGTGTGTGTGTGTGTGTGTGTGTGTGTGTGTGTGTGTGTGTGTGTGTGTGTGTGTTAGAGAGAAATAGATGTAGTAGATATAAAAAAATGGAAAAATACATATATTTGATAGGCGGGGTCCAAGAGCTAATAACTCGATTCTGCAGATACATATAGTAAATACAAGGAGAAAATAAATACACACACACACACATTAATTGATAATGGACTGTTTTGTGTGCGTATCCATGTGTACTATTGTCAAGACCGACAGACACGTGAAGCTATGTGTGTGTATGTGTACCTGTAATTGAACTGACATGTGTACGGTAATTATCTGTATGTGTCCATTTTAAAGGTACACATTAGTGAATGTGTATTTATGTAAATTGATTGACATATGTACGTGTGCGCGCGATTAGTGTTACTTTAATTTATATGGTTAACATTTATACGTTTGAATGACATAGTTTCCCATTATTGTCACATTTTTTGTTACATGTCTACTATTGTCAAGATGGACAGACACGTCCAGCTATGAGTGTTTATGTGTACCAGTAATTGAACTGACATGTGTACTGCAACTATCTGCGTGTGTCCATTTTAAAGGAATATATTAGTGAATGTTTATTTATGTAAATTGATTGGAATATGTATGTGGACGCTCGGTTAGCGTAACTGTAATTTATATGGTTAACGTTTGAATGACATAGTTTCCCCTCATTGTCACATTTTTTGTTACTATTTCGCTGTTCACTCTCACTCTCTCTGAATCCCGTGGACTAATTGTGCTCACGTGTGTTTGTGTAGGGAAGGGGGAACCATAAGCTTTTCACACAATAATTTACAACTATTTGCTGAGAAAAGTTTCAAAAGATCATCTATGTTTTTAATAAGTGTTCTTTTTCCTAACATACAAGTCAATCACACAGTACCTAACCTCAGTCAGAAACACTTTTCTTACTATATCTCGCAACGTCTTTGGATATATATCCTATCTTAAATAATTAACAATTTTAATTCATAACTGCCAACCCCCCTCCCATCCAAAGCTTTCAAAGCCACCAAACATCATTCCTTTCCCTTAACCTCTCCCAAATTATCTTTTGCACCAATTCACAAACAAGGGGGCTTTATAGCTGAGTGGACGTCGCTCTCGACTCGTAATCGTAGCTCATTCGATCCCACGGTGATGGAACAAACGGAAATCAGCAGAGTTTCTATCATTCTGATGCCCCTGTTACCCAGCAGTAAATATGTACCTGGGCGTTAGACAGCTGTTACGGCCTGCTTCCTGGGTGTGTGTGTGTGGAATGTTTTTTATTAGTTAGAAATAATTGATTGATTGACAGTTGAGAGGCGGGCCGAAAGAGTAGAGCTCAACCCTCGCAAGCATAACTAGGTGAACACAACTAGATAAATACTAACCAACCACGATCTCGACAATCCATTACACACACAACCCCCCCTCCCCCTCCCCCCCCCCCCAAACTCCCGAAATCGTTCTACCTAAATCAATAAAAAATTAAAACAAATCAATTAATTCACCACAAATACTAACTATAAATAAAGGAACCAAATTTGAGACATACAGCGACTCCAGCGTGGTCTAGTCGGAAGAGAACGTGTTCTCATCTGGATAGATTGCGATCGAGTCTGTCGGAACGGGTGTGTAACTGCAGGGCACAAATATTTGTGTGTCCCCTCCTGTAGCTGCCTCTGTTTCGACAGGTTCCCTGGATAGCTGGAATTGACCTGGCCCTTGGAAAGTGGGGAAGGGGTGAAATCCGTTGGGCCCACGGATGGATACCTTGGATCCATGGACCTAGAGCAGGTCTAATCACCTGGGATTCGAACCCACGGTGGGAATAAGGGAGGAGGTATGGGAAGGGATGGGGGGGGGGGAGGGGAAGGATGTTTCCCTGGAACCAAACCACATAAACCCGGACACTCACACACACACCCTCACCCGAACACTCACAGGGGCACTCACACTCACACACTCCCATAGACTGTGATAAGGGAGACCATCTGAGGGGACACAGATGGCCTCCTGGACCCACAGGTATAACCGGACACACACACACCCAGACACTCACAGGGACACTCACACACACTCGCCCGGACACTCACAGGGATATACACACTCACACACAGACACACATCCATAGACAAACTGTGATAAGGGAGACCATCTGAGGGGACACAGATGGCCTCCTGGACACACAAGTATATATCAATATTTAATTTAATATTTATTATTTAATTTTATTAAATAAGTAATCAAATTATTGTTTTTTAATAAAATATTATTTTATTAAATTATTAAATAATTATAATAATAAAACAAATTAAATTAAATTTAATAATTAAATATTTATTATTTAATTTACAAATATGACAGATTTTTTAAATATATATATATATATATATATATATATATATATATATATATATATATATATATATATATAAAGCCTTAATGGTCCCCAGGACTATATGCAACTGAAAACTCACATGCCAGAAGTGACTCGAACCCATACTGCCAGGAGCAATGCAACTGGTATGTACAGGACGCCTTAATCCGCTTGTGTCAATTTTAAAGGAATATATTAGTGAATATTTATTTATGTAAATTGATATATATATATTTATATACATATATATATATATGTATATATATATATATATATATATATATATATATATATATATATATATATATATATATATATATATATATATAATTATATATATATTTTTATTTAATTTACAATAGCTGGACATGAGTTCTCTCACATTGACAGTGGTTTGACGAAAAACGCAGACTTACCTCACACTTATCTGGTGCCCTCGGGAAGTGGAGATATTTGAGATGTATATATATCTCGAAGTCTCTACTTCTTTTGTAGGGTCTGATGGTGTAGTGGGTTAAAGCGTACTAGTTATGGCAGCTACTGGAAGGTAGTTGTGCTTTCTGGGTTCGAGTCCCACTGGTGGGTGTTGTTCCAAAGATTGTTAATCTTCACTTGTGGTTTATGCCAGTATAGGCTTATAGCTGGACACGAGTTCTCTCACACAGACAGTGGCTTGACGAAAAACGCAGACTAACCTCACACTTATCTGGTGCCCTCGGGAAGTGGAGATATTTGAGATGTATATATATCTCGAAGTCTCTACTTCTTTTGTAGGGTCTGATGGTGTAATGGGTTAAAGCGGACTAGTTATGGCAGCTACTGGAAGGTAGTTGTGCTTTCTGGGTTCGAGTCCCACTGGTGGGTGTTGTTCTAAAGATTGTTAATCTTCACTTGTGGTTTATGCAAGTATAGGCTTATAGCTGGACACGAGTTCTCTCAAATTGACAGTGGCTTGACGAAAAACGCAGACTAACCTCACACTTATCTGGTGCCCTCGGGAAGTGGAGATATTTGAGATGTATATATATCTCGAAGTCTCTACTTCTTTTGTAGGGTCTGATGGTGTAGTGGGTTAAAGCGTACTAGTTATGGCAGCTACTGGAAGGTAGTTGTGCTTTCTGGGTTCGAGTCCCACTGGTGGGTGTTGTTCCAAAGATTGTTAATCTTCACTTGTGGTTTATGCATGTATAGGCTTATATATATATGTATATATATATATATATATATAAAGAGAATGTCTGTCTATGTAATGAGGCCATATGCTGGAGGCTGCAGCCATACACAGATTTATTTTAAAATTTATTTATTAATATATTATTAAGGCTTATTATTACTAAATTAATGTATTTGTAGAGGGAATGGTCTGGGGTAGGGAACGGGCATAGGTTGGTCAGTGTTGACTTTAGCTAAAGGATTTAGGAATAATTATTAATTATTCTTATCACTCCCCCCCCCCCCTACCAATTTAATTAAAGTTAATTGTAAAATAATGCTTGAGATGGCTGAAGACTTTTTCGTACTTAGAAAAAACCTAAATTAAACACATAAAGAAGTTTATTGGTCCTGATTTAAGTTAAAGGAAGAGGTGCAAAGGTGGTTGTGGGGGTGGGGGGAGGATACGGGATTTAGAGGTGGAATGAAGAGAGGGAACAGGGGGAGTGGTGCAGGTGAAACAGGGAGGAAGAGGGGGAACAGAGGGTGCTGTACAGGTGATACAGGGATGGGGTTGGGGGAACAGGGGGAGTGGTGCAGATGAAACAGGGATGAAGAGGGAGAAACAGGGGGGAGTGGTGCAGGTGAAACAGGGATGAAGAGGGAGAAACAGAGGGAGTGGTGCAGGTGAAACAGGGATGGGGATGGGGGAACAGGGGGAGTGGTGCAAGTGAAACAAGGATGGGGATGGGGGAACAGGGGGAGTGGTGCAGGTGAAACAGGGATGCAGAGGGAGAAACAGGGGGGAGTTGTGCAGGTGAAACAGGGATTAAAGGAAAATTTATATAAGTTGATAGATGGATGTTTACATTGATTGCTAAATATATACATTGACGGATAGACGGATGCATAGATGCATCTTAAAGACATATGAGTAGTTGGATGGATAGACAGAAGAGTTGATGGACGGATAAATGGAATATAAATGTATATAATGATAAATGGTTGGTTTATGGGAAGATAGATTGATGGATTGACAGATATAAGTAGATAGATAGATGGATCCATTGATGGATTCATTTGTGCTTATCTCTTGAGGTTCTTCTTGAGATGATTTCGGGGCTTTAGTGTCCCCGCGGTCCGGTTCTCGACCAAACCTCCACCCCCAGGAAGCAGCCCGTGACAGCTAACTAACACCCAGGTACCTGTTTTACTGCAAGGTATCAGGGGCACAGGGTGAAAGAAACTCTGCCCATTGTTTCTCGGCGGCGCCCGGAATCGAACCCGGGACCACAGGATCACAAGTCCAGTGTCCAGTGTGCTGTCCGCTCGGCCGACTGGCTCCCCGGTCGGAGGGGAGCCGGTGAACAGACGAATCAGGTTAAAGAATATCTGTCGATTTGCTATTGCATCAACTGAGATTCGGTATGGGACCATTAGGATTATAACCAACGAACTCTCTCCGTTTAGACGGTAGGCCTCCAGTTTGTGTGTGTGTGTGTGTGTGTGTGTGTGTGTGTGTGTGTGTGTGTGTGTGTGTGTGTGTGTGTGTGTGTGTGTGTGTGTGTGTGTGTGTGTGTGTGTTAGAGAGAAATAGATGTAGTAGATATAAAAAAATGGAAAAATACATATATTTGATAGGCGGGGTCCAAGAGCTAATAACTCGATTCTGCAGATACATATAGTAAATACAAGGAGAAAATAAATACACACACACACACACACATTAATTGATAATGGACTGTTTTGTGTGCGTATCCATGTGTACTATTGTCAAGACCGACAGACACGTGAAGCTATGTGTGTGTATGTGTACCTGTAATTGAACTGACATGTTTACGGTAATTATCTGTATGTGTCCATTTTAAAGGTACACATTAGTGAATGTGTATTTATGTAAATTGATTGACATATGTACGTGTGCGCGCGATTAGTGTTACTTTAATTTATATGGTTAACATTTATACGTTTGAATGACATAGTTTCCCATTATTGTCACATTTTTTGTTACATGTCTACTATTGTCAAGATGGACAGACACGTCCAGCTATGAGTGTTTATGTGTACCAGTAATTGAACTGACATGTGTACTGCAACTATCTGCGTGTGTCCATTTTAAAGGAATATATTAGTGAATGTTTATTTATGTAAATTGATTGGAATATGTATGTGGACGCTCGGTTAGTGTAACTGTAATTTATATGGTTAACGTTTGAATGACATAGTTTCCCCTCATTGTCACATTTTTTGTTACTATTTCGCTGTTCACTCTCACTCTCTCTGAATCCCGTGGACTAATTGTGCTCACGTGTGTTTGTGTAGGAAAGGGGGAACCATAAGCTTTTCACACAATAATTTACAACTATTTGCTGAGAAAAGTTTCAAAAGATCATCTATGTTTTTAATAAGTGTTCTTTTTCCTAACATACAAGTCAATCACACAGTACCTAACCTCAGTCAGAAACACTTTTCTTACTATATCTCGCAACGTCTTTTGCATATATATCCTATCTTAAATAATTAACAATTTTAATTCATAACTGCCAACCCCCCTCCCATCCAAAGCTTTCAAAGCCACCAAACATCATTCCTTTCCCTTAACCTCTCCCAAATTATCTTTTGCACCAATTCACAAACAAGGGGGCTTTATAGCTGAGTGGACGTCGCTCTCGACTCGTAATCGTAGCTCATTCGATCCCACGGTGATGGAACAAACGGAAATCAGCAGAGTTTCTATCATTCTGATGCCCCTGTTACCCAGCAGTAAATATGTACCTGGGCGTTAGACAGCTGTTACGGGCTGCTTCCTGGGTGTGTGTGGAATGTTTTTTATTAGTTAGTAATAATTGATTGATTGACAGTTGAGAGGCGGGCCGAAAGAGTAGAGCTCAACCCTCGCAAGCATAATTAGGTGAACACAACTAGATAAATACTAACCAACCACGATCTCGACCATCCATTACACACACAACCCCCCCTCCCCCTCCCCCCCCCCCCAAACTCCCGAAATCGTTCTACCTAAATCAATAAAAAATTAAAACAAATCAATTAATTCACCACAAATACTAACTATAAATAAAGGAACCAAATTTGAGACATACAGCGACTCCAGCGTGGTCTAGTCGGAAGAGAACGTGTTCTCATCTGGATAGATTGCGATCGAGTCTGTCGGAACGGGTGTGTAACTGCAGGGCACAAATATTTGTGTGTCCCCTCCTGTAGCTGCCTCTGTTTCGACAGGTTCCCTGGATAGCTGGAATTGACCTGGCCCTTGGAAAGTGGGGAAGGGGTGAAATCCGTTGGGCCCACGGATGGATACCTTGGATCCATGGACCTAGAGCAGGTCTAATCACCTGGGATTCGAACCCACGGTGGGAATAAGGGAGGAGGTATGGGAAGAGATGGGGGGGGGGGGGGGAAGGATGTTTCCCTGGAACCAAACCACATAAACCCGGACACTCACACACACACCCTCACCCGAACACTCACAGGGGCACTCACACTCACACACTCCCATAGACTGTGATAAGGGAGACCATCTGAGGGGACACAGATGACCTCCTGGACCCACAGGTATAACCGGACACACACACACCCGGACACTCAGAGGGACACTCACACACACTCGCCCGGACACTCACAGGGATATACACACTCACACACAGACACACATCCATAGACAAACTGTGATAAGGGAGACCATCTGAGGGGACACAGATGGCCTCCTGGACACACAAGTATATATCAATATTTAATTTAATATTTATTATTTAATTTTATTAAATAAGTAATCAAATTATTGTTTTTTAATAAAATATTATTTTATTAAATTATTAAATAATTATATTAATAAAACAAATTAAATTAAATTTAATAATTAAATATTTATTATTTAATTTACAAATATGACAGATTTTTTAAATATATATATATATATATATATATATATATATATATATATATATATATATATATATATATATATATAAAGCCTTAATGGTCCCCAGGACTATATGCAACTGAAAACTCACATGCCAGAAGTGACTCGAACCCATACTGCCAGGAGCAATGCAACTGGTATGTACAGGACGCCTTAATCCGCTTGTGTCAATTTTAAAGGAATATATTAGTGAATATTTATTTATGTAAATTGATATATATATATTTATATACATATATATATATATATGTATATATATATATATATATATATATATATATATATATATATATATATATATATATATATTTTTTTTTTTATTTAATTTACAATAGCTGGACATGAGTTCTCTCACATTGACAGTGGTTTGACGAAAAACGCAGACTTACCTCACACTTATCTGGTGCCCTCGGGAAGTGGAGATATTTGAGATGTATATATATCTCGAAGTCTCTACTTCTTTTGTAGGGTCTGATGGTGTAGTGGGTTAAAGCGTACTAGTTATGGCAGCTACTGGAAGGTAGTTGTGCTTTCTGGGTTCGAGTCCCACTGGTGGGTGTTGTTCCAAAGATTGTTAATCTTCACTTGTGGTTTATGCAAGTATAGGCTTATAGCTGGACACGAGTTCTCTCACATTGACAGTGGCTTGACGAAAAACGCAGACTAACCTCACACTTATCTGGTGCCCTCGGGAAGTGGAGATATTTGAGATGTATATATATCTCGAAGTCTCTACTTCTTTTGTAGGGTCTGATGGTGTAGTGGGTTAAAGCGGACTAGTTATGGCAGCTACTGGAAAGTAGTTGTGCTTTCTGGGTTCGAGTCTCACTGGTGGGTGTTGTTCGAAAGATTGTTAATCTTCACTTGTGGTTTATGCAAGTATAGGCTTATAGCTGGACACGAGTTCTCTCACATAGACAGTGGCTTGACGAAAAACGCAGACTAACCTCACACTTATCTGGTGCCCTCGGGAAGTGGAGATATTTGAGATGTATATATATCTCGAAGTCTCTACTTCTTTTGTAGGGTCTGATGGTGTAATGGGTTAAAGCGGACTAGTTATGGCAGCTACTGGAAGGTAGTTGTGCTTTCTGGGTTCGAGTCCCACTGGTGGGTGTTGTTCTAAAGATTGTTAATCTTCACTTGTGGTTTATGCAAGTATAGGCTTATAGCTGGACACGAGTTCTCTCAAATTGACAGTGGCTTGACGAAAAACGCAGACTAACCTCACACTTATCTGGTGCCCTCGGGAAGTGGAGATATTTGAGATGTATATATATCTCGAAGTCTCTACTTCTTTTGTAGGGTCTGATGGTGTAGTGGGTTAAAGCGTACTAGTTATGGCAGCTACTGGAAGGTAGTTGTGCTTTCTGGGTTCGAGTCCCACTGGTGGGTGTTGTTCCAAAGATTGTTAATCTTCACTTGTGGTTTATGCATGTATAGGCTTATATATATATGTATATATATATATATATATAAAGAGAATGTCTGTCTATGTAATGAGGCCATATGCTGGAGGCTGCAGCCATACACAGATTTATTTTAAAATTTATTTATTAATATATTATTAAGGCTTATTATTACTAAATTAATGTATTTGTAGAGGGAATGGTCTGGGGTAGGGAACGGGCATAGGTTGGTCAGTGTTGACTTTAGCTAAAGGATTTAGGAATAATTATTAATTATTCTTATCACTCCCCCCCCCCCTACCAATTTAATTAAAGTTAATTGTAAAATAATGCTTGAGATGGCTGAAGACTTTTTCGTACTTAGAAAAAACCTAAATTAAACACATAAAGAAGTTTATTGGTCCTGATTTAAGTTAAAGGAAGAGGTGCAAAGGTGGTTGTGGGGGTGGGGGGAGGATACGGGATTTAGAGGTGGAATGAAGAGAGGGAACAGGGGGAGTGGTGCAGGTGAAACAGGGAGGAAGAGGGGGAACAGAGGGTGCTGTACAGGTGATACAGGGATGGGGTTGGGGGAACAGGGGGAGTGGTGCAGATGAAACAGGGATGAAGAGGGAGAAACAGGGGGGAGTGGTGCAGGTGAAACAGGGATGAAGAGGGAGAAACAGAGGGAGTGGTGCAGGTGAAACAGGGATGGGGATGGGGGAACAGGGGGAGTGGTGCAAGTGAAACAAGGATGGGGATGGGGGAACAGGGGGAGTGGTGCAGGTGAAACAGGGATGCAGAGGGAGAAACAGGGGGGAGTTGTGCAGGTGAAACAGGGATTAAAGGAAAATTTATATAAGTTGATAGATGGATGTTTACATTGATTGCTAAATATATACATTGACGGATAGACGGATGCATAGATGCATCTTAAAGACATATGAGTAGTTGGATGGATAGACAGAAGAGTTGATGGACGGATAAATGGAATATAAATGTATATAATGATAAATGGTTGGTTTATGGGAAGATAGATTGATGGATTGACAGATATAAGTAGATAGATAGATGGATCCATTGATGGATTCATTTGTGCTTATCTCTTGAGGTTCTTCTTGAGATGATTTCGGGGCTTTAGTGTCCCCGCGGTCCGGTTCTCGACCAAACCTCCACCCCCAGGAAGCAGCCCGTGACAGCTAACTAACACCCAGGTACCTGTTTTACTGCAAGGTATCAGGGGCACAGGGTGAAAGAAACTCTGCCCATTGTTTCTCGGCGGCGCCCGGAATCGAACCCGGGACCACAGGATCACAAGTCCAGTGTCCAGTGTGCTGTCCGCTCGGCCGACTGGCTCCCCGGTCGGAGGGGAGCCGGTGAACAGACGAATCAGGTTAAAGAATATCTGTCGATTTGCTATTGCATCAACTGAGATTCGGTATGGGACCATTAGGATTATAACCAACGAACTCTCTCCGTTTAGACGGTAGGCCTCCAGTTTGTGTGTGTGTGTGTGTGTGTGTGTGTGTGTGTGTGTGTGTGTGTGTGTGTGTGTGTGTGTGTGTGTGTGTGTGTGTGTGTGTGTGTGTGTGTGTGTGTGTGTGTGTGTGTGTGTGTGTGTGTGTGTGTGTGTGTGTGTGTGTGTGTGTGTGTGTGTGTGTGTGTGTGTGTGTGTGTGTGTGTGTGTGTGTGTTAGAGAGAAATAGATGTAGTAGATATAAAAAAATGGAAAAATACATATATTTGATAGGCGGGGTCCAAGAGCTAATAACTCGATTCTGCAGATACATATAGTAAATACAAGGAGAAAATAAATACACACACACACACACATTAATTGATAATGGACTGTTTTGTGTGCGTATCCATGTGTACTATTGTCAAGACCGACAGACACGTGAAGCTATGTGTGTGTATGTGTACCTGTAATTGAACTGACATGTGTACGGTAATTATCTGTATGTGTCCATTTTAAAGGTACACATTAGTGAATGTGTATTTATGTAAATTGATTGACATATGTACGTGTGCGCGCGATTAGTGTTACTTTAATTTATATGGTTAACATTTATACGTTTGAATGACATAGTTTCCCATTATTGTCACATTTTTTGTTACATGTCTACTATTGTCAAGATGGACAGACACGTCCAGCTATGAGTGTTTATGTGTACCAGTAATTGAACTGACATGTGTACTGCAACTATCTGCGTGTGTCCATTTTAAAGGAATATATTAGTGAATGTTTATTTATGTAAATTGATTGGAATATGTATGTGGACGCTCGGTTAGTGTAACTGTAATTTATATGGTTAACGTTTGAATGACATAGTTTCCCCTCATTGTCACATTTTTTGTTACTATTTCGCTGTTCACTCTCACTCTCTCTGAATCCCGTGGACTAATTGTGCTCACGTGTGTTTGTGTAGGGAAGGGGGAACCATAACCTTTTCACACAATAATTTACAACTATTTGCTGAGAAAAGTTTCAAAAGATCATCTATGTTTTTAATAAGTGTTCTTTTTCCTAACATACAAGTCAATCACACAGTACCTAACCTCAGTCAGAAACACTTTTCTTACTATATCTCGCAACGTCTTTTGCATATATATCCTATCTTAAATAATTAACAATTTTAATTCATAACTGCCAACCCCCCTCCCATCCAAAGCTTTCAAAGCCACCAAACTTCATTCCTTTCCCTTAACCTCTCCCAAATTATCTTTTGCACCAATTCACAAACAAGGGGGCTTTATAGCTGAGTGGACGTCGCTCTCGACTCGTAATCGTAGCTCATTCGATCCCACGGTGATGGAACAAACGGAAATCAGCAGAGTTTCTATCATTCTGATGCCCCTGTTACCCAGCAGTAAATATGTACCTGGGCGTTAGACAGCTGTTACGGGCTGCTTCCTGGGTGTGTGTGGAATGTTTTTTATTAGTTAGTAATAATTGATTGATTGACAGTTGAGAGGCGGGCCGAAAGAGTAGAGCTCAACCCTCGCAAGCATAATTAGGTGAACACAACTAGATAAATACTAACCAACAACGATCTCGACCATCCATTACACACACAACCCCCCCTCCCCCTCCCCCCCCCCCCAAACTCCCGAAATCGTTCTACCTAAATCAATAAAAAATTAAAACAAATCAATTAATTCACAACAAATACTAACTATAAATAAAGGAACCAAATTTGAGACATACAGCGACTCCAGCGTGGTCTAGTCGGAAGAGAACGTGTTCTCATCTGGATAGATTGCGATCGAGTCTGTCGGAACGGGTGTGTAACTGCAGGGCACAAATATTTGTGTGTCCCCTCCTGTAGCTGCCTCTGTTTCGACAGGTTCCCTGGATAGCTGGAATTGACCTGGCCCTTGGAAAGTGGGGAAGGGGTGAAATCCGTTGGGCCCACGGATGGATACCTTGGATCCATGGACCTAGAGCAGGTCTAATCACCTGGGATTCGAACCCACGGTGGGAATAAGGGAGGAGGTATGGGAAGAGATGGGGGGGGGGAAGGATCTTTCCCTGGAACCAAACCACATAAACCCGGACACTCACACACACACCCTCACCCGAACACTCACAGGGGCACTCACACTCACACACTCCCATAGACTGTGATAAGGGAGACCATCTGAGGGGACACAGATGACCTCCTGGACCCACAGGTATAACCGGACACACATACACCCGGACACTCAGAGGGACACTCACACACACTCGCCCGGACAATCACAGGGATATACACACTCACACACAGACACACATCCATAGACAAACTGTGATAAGGGAGACCATCTGAGGGGACACAGATGGCCTCCTGGACACACAAGTATATATCAATATTTAATTTAATATTTATTATTTAATTTTATTAAATAAGTAATCAAATTATTGTTTTTTAATAAAATATTATTTTATTAAATTATTAAATAATTATATTAATAAAACAAATTAAATTAAATTTAATAATTAAATATTTATTATTTAATTTACAAATATGACAGATTTTTTAAATATATATATATATATATATATATATATATATATATATATATATATATATATATATATATATATATATATATATATATATATAAAGCCTTAATGGTCCCCAGGACTATATGCAACTGAAAACTCACATGCCAGAAGTGACTCGAACCCATACTGCCAGGAGCAATGCAACTGGTATGTACAGGACGCCTTAATCCGCTTGTGTCAATTTTAAAGGAATATATTAGTGAATATTTATTTATGTAAATTGATATATATATATTTATATACATATATATATATATATGTATATATATATATATATATATATATATATATATATATATATTTTTTTTTTTTTTTATTTATTTAATTTACAATAGCTGGACATGAGTTCTCTCACATTGACAGTGGTTTGACGAAAAACGCAGACTTACCTCACACTTATCTGGTGCCCTCGGGAAGTGGAGATATTTGAGATGTATATATATCTCGAAGTCTCTACTTCTTTTGTAGGGTCTGATGGTGTAGTGGGTTAAAGCGTACTAGTTATGGCAGCTACTGGAAGGTAGTTGTGCTTTCTGGGTTCGAGTCCCACTGGTGGGTGTTGTTCCAAAGATTGTTAATCTTCACTTGTGGTTTATGCAAGTATAGGCTTATAGCTGGACACGAGTTCTCTCACATTGACAGTGGCTTGACGAAAAACGCAGACTAACCTCACACTTATCTGGTGCCCTCGGGAAGTGGAGATATTTGAGATGTATATATATCTCGAAGTCTCTACTTCTTTTGTAGGGTCTGATGGTGTAGTGGGTTAAAGCGGACTAGTTATGGCAGCTACTGGAAAGTAGTTGTGCTTTCTGGGTTCGAGTCTCACTGGTGGGTGTTGTTCGAAAGATTGTTAATCTTCACTTGTGGTTTATGCAAGTATAGGCTTATAGCTGGACACGAGTTCTCTCACATAGACAGTGGCTTGACGAAAAACGCAGACTAACCTCACACTTATCTGGTGCCCTCGGGAAGTGGAGATATTTGAGATGTATATATATCTCGAAGTCTCTACTTCTTTTGTAGGGTCTGATGGTGTAATGGGTTAAAGCGGACTAGTTATGGCAGCTACTGGAAGGTAGTTGTGCTTTCTGGGTTCGAGTCCCACTGGTGGGTGTTGTTCTAAAGATTGTTAATCTTCACTTGTGGTTTATGCAAGTATAGGCTTATAGCTGGACACGAGTTCTCTCAAATTGACAGTGGCTTGACGAAAAACGCAGACTAACCTCACACTTATCTGGTGCCCTCGGGAAGTGGAGATATTTGAGATGTATATATATCTCGAAGTCTCTACTTCTTTTGTAGGGTCTGATGGTGTAGTGGGTTAAAGCGTACTAGTTATGGCAGCTACTGGAAGGTAGTTGTGCTTTCTGGGTTCGAGTCCCACTGGTGGGTGTTGTTCCAAAGATTGTTAATCTTCACTTGTGGTTTATGCATGTATAGGCTTATATATATATGTATATATATATATATATATATAAAGAGAATGTCTGTCTATGTAATGAGGCCATATGCTGGAGGCTGCAGCCATACACAGATTTATTTTAAAATTTATTTATTAATATATTATTAAGGCTTATTATTACTAAATTAATGTATTTGTAGAGGGAATGGTCTGTGGTAGGGAACGGGCATAGGTTGGTCAGTGTTGACTTTAGCTAAAGGATTTAGGAATAATTATTAATTATTCTTATCACTCCCCCCCCCCCTACCAATTTAATTAAAGTTAATTGTAAAATAATGCTTGAGATGGCTGAAGACTTTTTCGTACTTAGAAAAAACCTAAATTAAACACATAAAGAAGTTTATTGGTCCTGATTTAAGTTAAAGGAAGAGGTGCAAAGGTGGTTGTGGGGGTGGGGGGAGGATACGGGATTTAGAGGTGGAATGAAGAGAGGGAACAGGGGGAGTGGTGCAGGTGAAACAGGGAGGAAGAGGAGGAACAGAGGGTGCTGTACAGGTGATACAGGGATGGGGTTGGGGGAACAGGGGGAGTGGTGCAGATGAAACAGGGATGAAGAGGGAGAAACAGGGGGGAGTGGTGCAGGTGAAACAGGGATGAAGAGGGAGAAACAGAGGGAGTGGTGCAGGTGAAACAGGGATGGGGATGGGGGAACAGGGGGAGTGGTGCAAGTGAAACAAGGATGGGGATGGGGGAACAGGGGGAGTGGTGCAGGTGAAACAGGGATGCAGAGGGAGAAACAGGGGGGAGTTGTGCAGGTGAAACAGGGATTAAAGGAAAATTTATATAAGTTGATAGATGGATGTTTACATTGATTGCTAAATATATACATTGACGGATAGACGGATGCATAGATGCATCTTAAAGACATATGAGTAGTTGGATGGATAGACAGAAGAGTTGATGGACGGATAAATGGAATATAAATGTATATAATGATAAATGGTTGGTTTAAGGGAAGATAGATTGATGGATTGACAGATATAAGTAGATAGATAGATGGATCCATTGATGGATTCATTTGTGCTTATCTCTTGAGGTTCTTCTTGAGATGATTTCGGGGCTTTAGTGTCCCCGCGGTCCGGTTCTCGACCAAACGTCCACCCCCAGGAAGCAGCCCGTGACAGCTAACTAACACCCAGGTACCTGTTTTACTGCAAGGTATCAGGGGCACAGGGTGAAAGAAACTCTGCCCATTGTTTCTCGGCGGCGCCCGGAATCGAACCCGGGACCACAGGATCACAAGTCCAGTGTCCAGTGTGCTGTCCGCTCGGCCGACTGGCTCCCCGGTCGGAGGGGAGCCGGTGAACAGACGAATCAGGTTAAAGAATATCTGTCGATTTGCTATTGCATCAACTGAGATTCGGTATGGGACCATTAGGATTATAACCAACGAACTCTCTCCGTTTAGACGGTAGGCCTCCAGTTTGTGTGTGTGTGTGTGTGTGTGTGTGTGTGTGTGTGTGTGTGTGTGTGTGTGTGTGTGTGTGTGTGTGTGTGTGTGTGTGTGTGTGTGTGTGTGTGTGTGTGTGTGTGTGTGTGTGTGTGTGTGTGTGTGTGTTAGAGAGAAATAGATGTAGTAGATATAAAAAAATGGAAAAATACATATATTTGATAGGCGGGGTCCAAGAGCTAATAACTCGATTCTGCAGATACATATAGTAAATACAAGGAGAAAATAAATACACACACACACACACATTAATTGATAATGGACTGTTTTGTGTGCGTATCCATGTGTACTATTGTCAAGACCGACAGACACGTGAAGCTATGTGTGTGTATGTGTACCTGTAATTGAACTGACATGTGTACGGTAATTATCTGTATGTGTCCATTTTAAAGGTACACATTAGTGAATGTGTATTTATGTAAATTGATTGACATATGTACGTGTGCGCGCGATTAGTGTTACTTTAATTTATATGGTTAACATTTATACGTTTGAATGACATAGTTTCCCATTATTGTCACATTTTTTGTTACATGTCTACTATTGTCAAGATGGACAGACACGTCCAGCTATGAGTGTTTATGTGTACCAGTAATTGAACTGACATGTGTACTGCAACTATCTGCGTGTGTCCATTTTAAAGGAATATATTAGTGAATGTTTATTTATGTAAATTGATTGGAATATGTATGTGGACGCTCGGTTAGTGTAACTGTAATTTATATGGTTAACGTTTGAATGACATAGTTTCCCCTCATTGTCACATTTTTTGTTACTATTTCGCTGTTCACTCTCACTCTCTCTGAATCCCGTGGACTAATTGTGCTCACGTGTGTTTGTGTAGGGAAGGGGGAACCATAAGCTTTTCACACAATAATTTACAACTATTTGCTGAGAAAAGTTTCAAAAGATCATCTATGTTTTTAATAAGTGTTCTTTTTCCTAACATACAAGTCAATCACACAGTACCTAACCTCAGTCAGAAACACTTTTCTTACTATATCTCGCAACGTCTTTTGCATATATATCCTATCTTAAATAATTAACAATTTTAATTCATAACTGCCAACCCCCCTCCCATCCAAAGCTTTCAAAGCCACCAAACATCATTCCTTTCCCTTAACCTCTCCCAAATTATCTTTTGCACCAATTCACAAGCAAGGGGGCTTTATAGCTGAGTGGACGTCGCTCTCGACTCGTAATCGTAGCTCATTCGATCCCACGGTGATGGAACAAACGGAAATCAGCAGAGTTTCTATCATTCTGATGCCCCTGTTACCCAGCAGTAAATATGTACCTGGGCGTTAGACAGCTGTTACGGGCTGCTTCCTGGGTGTGTGTGGAATGTTTTTTATTAGTTAGTAATAATTGATTGATTGACAGTTGAGAGGCGGGCCGAAAGAGTAGAGCTCAACCCTCGCAAGCATAATTAGGTGAACACAACTAGATAAATACTAACCAACCACGATCTCGACCATCCATTACACACACAACCCCCCCTCCCCCTCCCCCCCCCCAAACTCCCGAAATCGTTCTACCTAAATCAATAAAAAATTAAAACAAATCAATTAATTCACCACAAATACTAACTATAAATAAAGGAACCAAATTTGAGACATACAGCGACTCCAGCGTGGTCTAGTCGGAAGAGAACGTGTTCTCATCTGGATAGATTGCGATCGAGTCTGTCGGAACGGGTGTGTAACTGCAGGGCACAAATATTTGTGTGTCCCCTCCTGTAGCTGCCTCTGTTTCGACAGGTTCCCTGGATAGCTGGAATTGACCTGGCCCTTGGAAAGTGGGGAAGGGGTGAAATCCGTTGGGCCCACGGATGGATACCTTGGATCCATGGACCTAGAGCAGGTCTAATCACCTGGGATTCGAACCCACGGTGGGAATAAGGGAGGAGGTATGGGAAGAGATGGGGAGGGGGGGAAGGATGTTTCCCTGGAACCAAACCACATAAACCCGGACACTCACACACACACCCTCACCCGAACACTCACAGGGACACTCACACTCACACACTCCCATAGACTGTGATAAGGGAGACCATCTGAGGGGACACAGATGACCTCCTGGACCCACAGGTATAACCGGACACACACACACCCGGACACTCAGAGGGACACTCACACACACTCGCCCGGACACTCACAGGGATATACACACTCACACACAGACACACATCCATAGACAAACTGTGATAAGGGAGACCATCTGAGGGGACACAGATGGCCTCCTGGACACACAAGTATATATCAATATTTAATTTAATATTTATTATTTAATTTTATTAAATAAGTAATCAAATTATTGTTTTTTAATAAAATATTATTTTATTAAATTATTAAATAATTATATTAATAAAACAAATTAAATTAAATTTAATAATTAAATATTTATTATTTAATTTACAAATATGACAGATTTTTTAAATATATATATATATATATATATATATATATATATATATATATATATATATATATATATATATAAAGCCTTAATGGTCCCCAGGACTATATGCAACTGAAAACTCACATGCCAGAAGTGACTCGAACCCATACTGCCAGGAGCAATGCAACTGGTATGTACAGGACGCCTTAATCCGCTTGTGTCAATTTTAAAGGAATATATTAGTGAATATTTATTTATGTAAATTGATATATATATATTTATATACAAATATATATATATATGTATATATATATATATATATATATATATATATATATATATATATATATATATATATATTTTTTTTTTTTTTTATTTAATTTACAATAGCTGGACATGAGTTCTCTCACATTGACAGTGGTTTGACGAAAAACGCAGACTTACCTCACACTTATCTGGTGCCCTCGGGAAGTGGAGATATTTGAGATGTATATATATCTCGAAGTCTCTACTTCTTTTGTAGGGTCTGATGGTGTAGTGGGTTAAAGCGTACTAGTTATGGCAGCTACTGGAAGGTAGTTGTGCTTTCTGGGTTCGAGTCCCACTGGTGGGTGTTGTTCCAAAGATTGTTAATCTTCACTTGTGGTTTATGCAAGTATAGGCTTATAGCTGGACACGAGTTCTCTCACATTGACAGTGGCTTGACGAAAAACGCAGACTAACCTCACACTTATCTGGTGCCCTCGGGAAGTGGAGATATTTGAGATGTATATATATCTCGAAGTCTCTACTTCTTTTGTAGGGTCTGATGGTGTAGTGGGTTAAAGCGGACTAGTTATGGCAGCTACTGGAAAGTAGTTGTGCTTTCTGGGTTCGAGTCTCACTGGTGGGTGTTGTTCGAAAGATTGTTAATCTTCACTTGTGGTTTATGCAAGTATAGGCTTATAGCTGGACACGAGTTCTCTCACATAGACAGTGGCTTGACGAAAAACGCAGACTAACCTCACACTTATCTGGTGCCCTCGGGAAGTGGAGATATTTGAGATGTATATATATCTCGAAGTCTCTACTTCTTTTGTAGGGTCTGATGGTGTAATGGGTTAAAGCGGACTAGTTATGGCAGCTACTGGAAGGTAGTTGTGCTTTCTGGGTTCGAGTCCCACTGGTGGGTGTTGTTCTAAAGATTGTTAATCTTCACTTGTGGTTTATGCAAGTATAGGCTTATAGCTGGACACGAGTTCTCTCAAATTGACAGTGGCTTGACGAAAAACGCAGACTAACCTCACACTTATCTGGTGCCCTCGGGAAGTGGAGATATTTGAGATGTATATATATCTCGAAGTCTCTACTTCTTTTGTAGGGTCTGATGGTGTAGTGGGTTAAAGCGTACTAGTTATGGCAGCTACTGGAAGGTAGTTGTGCTTTCTGGGTTCGAGTCCCACTGGTGGGTGTTGTTCCAAAGATTGTTAATCTTCACTTGTGGTTTATGCATGTATAGGCTTATATATATATGTATATATATATATATATATAAAGAGAATGTCTGTCTATGTAATGAGGCCATATGCTGGAGGCTGCAGCCATACACAGATTTATTTTAAAATTTATTTATTAATATATTATTAAGGCTTATTATTACTAAATTAATGTATTTGTAGAGGGAATGGTCTGGGGTAGGGAACGGGCATAGGTTGGTCAGTGTTGACTTTAGCTAAAGGATTTAGGAATAATTATTAATTATTCTTATCACTCCCCCCCCCCTACCAATTTAATTAAAGTTAATTGTAAAATAATGCTTGAGATGGCTGAAGACTTTTTCGTACTTAGAAAAAACCTAAATTAAACACATAAAGAAGTTTATTGGTCCTGATTTAAGTTAAAGGAAGAGGTGCAAAGGTGGTTGTGGGGGTGGGGGGAGGATACGGGATTTAGAGGTGGAATGAAGAGAGGGAACAGGGGGAGTGGTGCAGGTGAAACAGGGAGGAAGAGGGGGAACAGAGGGTGCTGTACAGGTGATACAGGGATGGGGTTGGGGGAACAGGGGGAGTGGTGCAGATGAAACAGGGATGAAGAGGGAGAAACAGGGGGAGTGGTGCAGGTGAAACAGGGATGAAGAGGGAGAAACAGAGGGAGTGGTGCAGGTGAAACAGGGATGGGGATGGGGGAACAGGGGGAGTGGTGCAAGTGAAACAAGGATGGGGATGGGGGAACAGGGGGAGTGGTGCAGGTGAAACAGGGATGCAGAGGGAGAAACAGGGGGGAGTTGTGCAGGTGAAACAGGGATTAAAGGAAAATTTATATAAGTTGATAGATGGATGTTTACATTGATTGCTAAATATATACATTGACGGATAGACGGATGCATAGATGCATCTTAAAGACATATGAGTAGTTGGATGGATAGACAGAAGAGTTGATGGACGGATAAATGGAATATAAATGTATATAATGATAAATGGTTGGTTTATGGGAAGATAGATTGATGGATTGACAGATATAAGTAGATAGATAGTTGGATCCATTGATGGATTCATTTGTGCTTATCTCTTGAGGTTCTTCTTGAGATGATTTCGGGGCTTTAGTGTCCCCGCGGTCCGGTTCTCGACCAAACCTCCACCCCCAGGAAGCAGCCCGTGACAGCTAACTAACACCCAGGTACCTGTTTTACTGCAAGGTATCAGGGGCACAGGGTGAAAGAAACTCTGCCCATTGTTTCTCGGCGGCGCCCGGAATCGAACCCGGGACCACAGGATCACAAGTCCAGTGTCCAGTGTGCTGTCCGCTCGGCCGACTGGCTCCCCGGTCGGAGGGGAGCCGGTGAACAGACGAATCAGGTTAAAGAATATCTGTCGATTTGCTATTGCATCAACTGAGATTCGGTATGGGACCATTAGGATTATAACCAACGAACTCTCTCCGTTTAGACGGTAGGCCTCCAGTTTGTGTGTGTGTGTGTGTGTGTGTGTGTGTGTGTGTGTGTGTGTGTGTGTGTGTGTGTGTGTGTGTGTGTGTGTGTGTGTGTGTGTGTGTGTGTGTGTGTGTGTGTGTGTGTGTGTGTGTGTGTGTGTGTGTTAGAGAGAAATAGATGTAGTAGATATAAAAAAATGGAAAAATACATATATTTGATAGGCGGGGTCCAAGAGCTAATAACTCGATTCTGCAGATACATATAGTAAATACAAGGAGAAAATAAATACACACACACACACACATTAATTGATAATGGACTGTTTTGTGTGCGTATCCATGTGTACTATTGTCAAGACCGACAGACACGTGAAGCTATGTGTGTGTATGTGTACCTGTAATTGAACTGACATGTGTACGGTAATTATCTGTATGTGTCCATTTTAAAGGTACACATTAGTGAATGTGTATTTATGTAAATTGATTGACATATGTACGTGTGCGCGCGATTAGTGTTACTTTAATTTATATGGTTAACATTTATACGTTTGAATGACATAGTTTCCCATTATTGTCACATTTTTGTTACATGTCTACTATTGTCAAGATGGACAGACACGTCCAGCTATGAGTGTTTATGTGTACCAGTAATTGAACTGACATGTGTACTGCAACTATCTGCGTGTGTCCATTTTAAAGGAATATATTAGTGAATGTTTATTTATGTAAATTGATTGGAATATGTATGTGGACGCTCGGTTAGTGTAACTGTAATTTATATGGTTAACGTTTGAATGACATAGTTTCCCCTCATTGTCACATTTTTTGTTACTATTTCGCTGTTCACTCTCACTCTCTCTGAATCCCGTGGACTAATTGTGCTCACGTGTGTTTGTGTAGGGAAGGGGGAACCATAAGCTTTTCACACAATAATTTACAACTATTTGCTGAGAAAAGTTTCAAAAGATCATCTATGTTTTTAATAAGTGTTCTTTTTCCTAACATACAAGTCAATCACACAGTACCTAACCTCAGTCAGAAACACCTTTCTTACTATATCTCGCAACGTCTTTTGCATATATATCCTATCTTAAATAATTAACAATTTTAATTCATAACTGCCAATCCTCCTCCCATCCAAAGCTTTCAAAGCCACCAAACATCATTCCTTTCCCTTAACCTCTCCCAAATTATCTTTTGCACCAATTCACAAACAAGGGGGCTTTATAGCTGAGTGGACGTCGCTCTCGACTCGTAATCGTAGCTCATTCGATCCCACGGTGATGGAACAAACGGAAATCAGCAGAGTTTCTATCATTCTGATGCCCCTGTTACCCAGCAGTAAATATGTACCTGGGCGTTAGACAGCTGTTACGGGCTGCTTCCTGGGTGTGTGTGGAATGTTTTTTATTAGTTAGTAATAATTGATTGATTGACAGTTGAGAGGCGGGCCGAAAGAGTAGAGCTCAACCCTCGCAAGCATAATTAGGTGAACACAACTAGATAAATACTAACCAACCACGATCTCGACCATCCATTACACACACAACCCCCCCTCCCCCTCCCCCCCCCCAAACTCCCGAAATCGTTCTACCTAAATCAATAAAAAATTAAAACAAATCAATTAATTCACCACAAATACTAACTATAAATAAAGGAACCAAATTTGAGACATACAGCGACTCCAGCGAGGTCTAGTCTGAAGAGAACGTGTTCTCATCTGGATAGATTGCGATCGAGTCTGTCGGAACGGGTGTGTAACTGCAGGGCACAAATATTTGTGTGTCCCCTCCTGTAGCTGCCTCTGTTTCGACAGGTTCCCTGGATAGCTGGAATTGACCTGGCCCTTGGAAAGTGGGGAAGGGGTGAAATCCGTTGGGCCCACGGATGGATACCTTGGATCCATGGACCTAGAGCAGGTCTAATCACCTGGGATTCGAACCCACGGTGGGAATAAGGGAGGAGGTATGGGAAGAGATGGGGGGGGGGGGAAGGATGTTTCCCTGGAACCAAACCACATAAACCCGGACACTCACACACACACCCTCACCCGAACACTCACAGGGGCACTCACACTCACACACTCCCATAGACTGTGATAAGGGAGACCATCTGAGGGGACACAGATGACCTCCTGGACCCACAGGTATAACCGGACACACACACACCCGGACACTCAGAGGGACACTCACACACACTCGCCCGGACACTCACAGGGATATACACACTCACACACAGACACACATCCATAGACAAACTGTGATAAGGGAGACCATCTGAGGGGACACAGATGGCCTCCTGGACACACAAGTATATATCAATATTTAATTTAATATTTATTATTTAATTTTATTAAATAAGTAATCAAATTATTGTTTTTTAATAAAATATTATTTTATTAAATTATTAAATAATTATATTAATAAAACAAATTAAATTAAATTTAATAATTAAATATTTATTATTTAATTTACAAATATGACAGATTTTTTCAATATATATATATATATATATATATATATATATATATATATATATATATATATATATATATATATATATATATATATATATATATATATATATATATATATATATATATATATATATATATATATATATATATATATATATATATATAAAGCCTTAATGGTCCCCAGGACTATATGCAACTGAAAACTCACATGCCAGAAGTGACTCGAACCCATACTGCCAGGAGCAATGCAACTGGTATGTACAGGACGCCTTAATCCGCTTGTGTCAATTTTAAAGGAATATATTAGTGAATATTTATTTATGTAAATTGATATATATATATTTATATACATATATATATATATATGTATATATATATATATATATATATATATATATATATATATATATATATATATATATTTTTTTTTTTTTTATTTAATTTACAATAGCTGGACATGAGTTCTCTCACATTGACAGTGGTTTGACGAAAAACGCAGACTTACCTCACACTTATCTGGTGCCCTCAGGAAGTGGAGATATTTGAGATGTATATATATCTCGAAGTCTCTACTTCTTTTGTAGGGTCTGATGGTGTAGTGGGTTAAAGCGAACTAGTTATGGCAGCTACTGGAAGGTAGTTGTGCTTTCTGGGTTCGAGTCCCACTGGTGGGTGTTGTTCCAAAGATTGTTAATCTTCACTTGTGGTTTATGCAAGCATAGGCTTATAGCTGGACACGAGTTCTCTCACATTGACAGTGGCTTGACGAAAAACGCAGACTAACCTCACACTTATCTGGTGCCCTCGGGAAGTGGAGATATTTGAGATGTATATATATCTCGAAGTCTCTACTTCTTTTGTAGGGTCTGATGGTGTAGTGGGTTAAAGCGGACTAGTTATGGCAGCTACTGGAAAGTAGTTGTGCTTTCTGGGTTCGAGTCTCACTGGTGGGTGTTGTTCGAAAGATTGTTAATCTTCACTTGTGGTTTATGCAAGTATAGGCTTATAGCTGGACACGAGTTCTCTCACATAGACAGTGGCTTGACGAAAAACACAGACTAACCTCACACTTATCTGGTGCCCTCGGGAAGTGGAGATATTTGAGATGAATATATATCTCGAAGTCTCTACTTCTTTTGTAGGGTCTGATGGTGTAATGGGTTAAAGCGGACTAGTTATGGCAGCTACTGGAAGGTAGTTGTGCTTTCTGGGTTCGAGTCCCACTGGTGGGTGTTGTTCTAAAGATTGTTAATCTTCACTTGTGGTTTATGCAAGTATAGGCTTATAGCTGGACACGAGTTCTCTCAAATTGACAGTGGCTTGACGAAAAATGCAGACTAACCTCACACTTATCTGGTGCCCTCGGGAAGTGGAGATATTTGAGATGTATATATATCTCGAAGTCTCTACTTCTTTTGTAGGGTCTGATGGTGTAGTGGGTTAAAGCGTACTAGTTATGGCAGCTACTGGAAGGTAGTTGTGCTTTCTGGGTTCGAGTCCCACTGGTGGGTGTTGTTCTAAAGATTGTTAATCTTCACTTGTGGTTTATGCATGTATAGGCTTATATATATATGTATATATATATATATAAAGAGAATGTCTGTCTATGTAATGAGGCCATATGCTGGAGGCTGCAGCCATACACAGATTTATTTTAAAATTTATTTATTAATATATTATTAAGGCTTATTATTACTAAATTAATGTATTTGTAGAGGGAATGGTCTGGGGTAGGGAACGGGCATAGGTTGGTCAGTGTTGACTTTAGCTAAAGGATTTAGGAATAATTATTAATTATTCTTATCACTCCCCCCCCCTACCAATTTAATTAAAGTTAATTGTAAAATAATGCTTGAGATGGCTGAAGACATTTTCGTACTTAGAAAAAACCTAAATTAAACACATAAAGAAGTTTATTGGTCCTGATTTAAGTTAAAGGAAGAGGTGCAAAGGTGGTTGTGGGGGTGGGGGGAGGATACGGGATTTAGAGGTGGAATGAAGAGAGGGAACAGGGGGAGTGGTGCAGGTGAAACAGGGAGGAAGAGGGGGAACAGACGGTGCTGTACAGGTGATACAGGGATGGGGTTGGGGGAACAGGGGGAGTGGTGCAGATGAAACAGGGATGAAGAGGGAGAAACAGGGGGAGTGGTGCAGGTGAAACAGGGATGAAGAGGGAGAAACAGAGGGAGTGGTGCAGGTGAAACAGGGATGGGGATGGGGGAACAGGGGGAGTGGTGCAAGTGAAACAAGGATGGGGATGGGGGAACAGGGGGAGTGGTGCAGGTGAAACAGGGATGCAGAGGGAGAAACAGGGGGGAGTTGTGCAGGTGAAACAGGGATTAAAGGAAAATTTATATAAGTTGATAGATGGATGTTTACATTGATTGCTAAATATATACATTGACGGATAGACGGATGCATAGATGCATCTTAAAGACATATGAGTAGTTGGATGGATAGACAGAAGAGTTGATGGACGGATAAATGGAATATAAATGTATATAATGATAAATGGTTGGTTTATGGGAAGATAGATTGATGGATTGACAGATATAAGTAGATAGATAGATGGATCCATTGATGGATTCATTTGTGCTTATCTCTTGAGGTTCTTCTTGAGATGATTTCGGGGCTTTAGTGTCCCCGCGGTCCGGTTCTCGACCAAACCTCCACCCCCAGGAAGCAGCCCGTGACAGCTAACTAACACCCAGGTACCTGTTTTACTGCAAGGTATCAGGGGCACAGGGTGAAAGAAACTCTGCCCATTGTTTCTCGGCGGCGCCCGGAATCGAACCCGGGACCACAGGATCACAAGTCCAGTGTACAGTGTGCTGTCCGCTCGGCCGACTGGCTCCCCGGTCGGAGGGGAGCCGGTGAACAGACGAATCAGGTTAAAGAATATCTGTCGATTTGCTATTGCATCAACTGAGATTCGGGAAGGGACCATTAGGATTATAACCAACGAACTCTCTCCGTTTAGACGGTAGGCCTCCAGTTTGTGTGTGTGTGTGTGTGTGTGTGTGTGTGTGTGTGTGTGTGTGTGTGTGTGTGTGTGTGTGTGTGTGTGTGTGTGTGTGTGTGTGTGTGTGTGTGTTAGAGAGAAATAGATGTAGTAGATATAAAAAAATGGAAAAATACATATATTTGATAGGCGGGGTCCAAGAGCTAATAACTCGATTCTGCAGATACATATAGTAAATACAAGGAGAAAATAAATACACACACACACACACATTAATTGATAATGGACTGTTTTGTGTGCGTATCCATGTGTACTATTGTCATGACCGACAGACACGTGAAGCTATGTGTGTGTATGTGTACCTGTAATTGAACTGACATGTGTACGGTAATTATCTGTATGTGTCCATTTTAAAGGTACACATTAGTGAATGTGTATTTATGTAAATTGATTGACATATGTACGTGTGCGCGCGATTAGTGTTACTTTAATTTATATGGTTAACATTTATACGTTTGAATGACATAGTTTCCCATTATTGTCACATTTTTTGTTACATGTCTACTATTGTCAAGATGGACAGACACGTCCAGCTATGAGTGTTTATGTGTACCAGTAATTGAACTGACATGTGTACTGCAACTATCTGCGTGTGTCCATTTTAAAGGAATATATTAGTGAATGTTTATTTATGTAAATTGATTGGAATATGTATGTGGACGCTCGGTTAGTGTAACTGTAATTTATATAGTTAACGTTTGAATGACATAGTTTCCCCCTCATTGTCACATTTTTTGTTACTATTTCGCTGTTCACTTTCACTCTCTCTGAATCCCGTGGACTAATTGTGCTCACGTGTGTTTGTATAGGGAAGGGGGAACCATAGGCTTTTCACAAAATAATTTACAACTATTTGCTGAGAAAAGTTTCAAAAGATCATCTATGTTTTTAATAAGTGTTCTTTTTCCTAACATACAAGTCAATCACACAGTACCTAACCTCAGTCAGAAACACTTTTCTTACTATATCTCGCAACGTCTTTGGCATATATATCCTATCTTAAATAATTAAAAATTTTAATTCATAAATGCCAACCCCCCTCCCATCCAAAGCTTTCAAAGCCACCAAACATCATTCCTTTCCCTTAACCTCTCCCAAATTATCTTTTGCACCAATTCACAAACAAGGGGGCTTTATAGCTGAGTGGACGTCGCTCTCGACTCGTAATCGTAGCTCATTCGATCCCACGGTGATGGAACAAACGGAAATCAGCAGAGTTTCTATCATTCTGATGCCCCTGTTACCCAGCAGTAAATATGTACCTGGGCGTTAGACAGCTGTTACGGGCTGCTTCCTGGGTGTGTGTGTGTGGAATGTTTTTTATTAGTTAGTAATAATTGATTGATTGACAGTTGAGAGGCGGGCCGAAAGAGTAGAGCTCAACCCTCGCAAGCATAACTAGGTGAACACAACTAGATAAATACTAACCAACCACGATCTCGACAATCCATTACACACACAACCCCCCCTCCCCCTCCCCCCCCCAAACTCCCGAAATCGTTCTACCTAAATCAATAAAAAATTAAAACAAATCAATTAATTCACCACAAATACTAACTATAAATAAAGGAACCAAATTTGAGACATACAGCGACTCCAGCGTGGTCTAGTCGGAAGAGAACGTGTTCTCATCTGGATAGATTGCGATCGAGTCTGTCGGAACGGGTGTGTAACTGCAGGGCACAAATATTTGTGTGTCCCCTCCTGTAGCTGCCTCTGTTTCGACAGGTTCCCTGGATAGCTGGAATTGACCTGGCCCTTGGAAAGTGGGGATGGGGTGAAATCCGTTGGGCCCACGGATGGATACCTTGGATCCATGGACCTAGAGCAGGTCTAATCACCTGGGATTCGAACCCACGGTGGGAATAAGGGAGGAGGTATGGGAAGGGGGGGGGGAAGGATGTTTCCCTGGAACCAAACCACATAAACCCGGACACTCACACACACACCCTCACCCTAACACTCACAGGGGCACTCACACTCACACACTCCCATAGACTGTGATAAGGGAGACCATCTGAGGGGACACAGATGGCCTCCTGGACCCACAGGTATAACCGGACACACACACACCCGGACACTCACAGGGACACTCACACACACTCGCCCGGACACTCACAGGGATATACACACTCACACACAGACACACATCCATAGACAAACTGTGATAAGGGAGACCATCTGAGGGGATACAGATGGTCTCCTGGACACACAAGTATATATCAATATTTAATTTAATATTTATTATTTAATTTTATTAAATAAGTAATCAAATTATTGTTTTTTAATAAATTATTATTTTATTAAATTATTAAATAATTATATTAATAAAACAAATTAAATTAAATTTAATAATTAAATATTTATTATTTAATTTACAAATATGACAGATTTTTTAAATATATATATATATATATATATATATATATATATATATATATATATATATATATATATATATATATATATATATATATATATATATATATATATAAAGCCTTAATGGTCCCCAGGACTATATGCAACTGAAAACTTACATGCCAGAAGTGACTCGAACCCATACTGCCAGGAGCAATGCAACTGGTATGTACAGGACGCCTTAATCCGCTTGTGTCAATTTTAAAGGAATATATTAGTGAATATTTATTTATGTAAATTGATATATATATATTTAAATACATATATATATATATATATATATATATATATATATATATATATATATATATATATATATATATATATATATATATATATATATATATATATATATATATATATATATATATATATATATATATATATATATATATATATATATATATATTTTTTTTTTTTTTTATTTAATTTACAATAGCTGGACATGAGTTCTCTCACATTGACAGTGGCTTGACGAAAAATGCAGACTAACCTCACACTTATCTGGTGCCCTCGGGAAGTGGAGATATTTGAGATGTATATATATCTCGAAGTCTCTACTTCTTTTGTAGGGTCTGATGGTGTAGTGGGTTAAAGCGGACTAGTTATGGCAGCTACTGGAAGGTAGTTGTGCTTTCTGGGTTCGAGTCCCACTGGTGGGTGTTGTTCCAAAGATTGTTAATCTTCACTTGTGGTTTATGCAAGTATAGGCTTATAGCTGGACACGAGTTCTCTCACATTGACAGTGGCTTGACGAAAAACGCAGACTAACCTCACACTTATCTGGTGCCCTCGGGAAGTGGAGATATTTGAGATGTATATATATCTCGAAGTCTCTACTTCTTTTGTAGGGTCTGATGGTGTAGTGGGTTAAAGCGGACTAGTTATGGCAGCTACTGGAAGGTAGTTGTGCTTTCTGGGTTCGAGTCCCACTGGTGGGTGTTGTTCCAAAGATTGTTAATCTTCACTTGTGGTTTATGCAAGTATAGGCTTATATATATATGTATATATATATATATATATATATATATATATATATATATATATATATATATATATATATATATATATATATATATATATATATATATAAAGAGAATGTCTGTCTATGTAATGAGGCCATATGCTGGAGGCTGCAGCCATACACAGATTTATTTTAAAATTTATTTATTAATATATTATTAAGGCTTAATATTACTAAATTAATGTATTTGTAGAGGGAAAGGTCTGGGGTAGGGAACGGGCATAGGTTGGTCAGTGTTGACTTTAGCTAAAGGATTTAGGAATAATTATTAATTATTCTTATCACTCCCCCCCCCCCCCCCCCCTACCAATTTAATTAAAGTTAATTGTAAAATAATGCTTGAGATGGCTGAAGACTTTTTCGTACTTAGAAAAAACCTAAATTAAACACATAAAGAAGTTTATTGGTCCTGATTTAAGTTAAAGGAAGAGGTGCAAAGGTGGTGGTGGGGGTGGGGGGAGGATACGGGATTTAGAGGTGGAATGAAGAGAGGGAACAGGGGGAGTGGTGCAGGTGAAACAGGGAGGAAGAGGGGGAACAGAGGGTGCTGTACAGGTGATACAGGGATGGGGAAGGGGGAACAGGGGGAGTGGTGCAGATGAAACAGGGATGAAGAGGGAGAAACAGGGGGGAGTGGTGCAGGTGAAACAGGGATGAAGAGGGAGAAACAGAGGGAGTGGTGCAGGTGAAACAGGGATGGGGATGGGGGAACAGGGGGAGTGGTGCAGGTGAAACAAGGATGGGGATGGGGGAACAGGGGGAGTGGTGCAGGTGAAACAGGGATGCAGAGGGAGAAACAGGGGGGAGTTGTGCAGGTGAAACAGGGATTAAAGGAAAATTTATATAAGTTGATAGATGGATGTTTACATTGATTGCTAAATATATACATTGACGGATAGACGGATGCATAGATGCATCTTAAAGACATATGAGTAGATGGATGGATAGACAGAAGAGTTGATGGACGGATAAATGGAATATAAATGTATATAATGATAAATGGTTGATTTATGGGAAGATAGATTGATGGATTGACAGATATAAGTAGATAGATAGATGGATCCATTGATGGATTCATTTGTGCTTATCTCTTGAGGTTCTTCTTGAGATGATTTCAGGGCTTTAGTGTCCCCGCGGTCCGGTCCTCGACCAAACCTCCACCCCCAGGAAGCAGCCCGTGACAGCTAACTAACACCCAGGTACCTGTTTTACTGCAAGGTATCAGGGGCACAGGGTGAAAGAAACTCTGCCCATTGTTTCTCGGCGGCGCCCGGAATCGAACCCGGGACCACAGGATCACAAGTCCAGTGTCCAGTGTGCTGTCCGCTCGGCCGACTGGCTCCCCGGTCGGAGGGGAGCCAGTGAACAGACGAATCAGGTTAAAGAATATCTGTCGATTTGCTATTGCATCAACTGAGATTCGGTATGGGACCATTAGGATTATAACCAACGAACTCTCTCCGTTTAGACGGTAGGCCTCCAGTTTGTGTGTGTGTGTGTGTGTGTGTGTGTGTGTGTGTGTGTGTGTGTGTGTGTGTGTGTGTGTGTGTGTGTGTGTGTGTGTGTGTGTGTGTGTGTGTGTGTGTGTTAGAGAGAAATAGATGTAGTAGATATAAAAAAATGGAAAAATACATATATTTGATAGGCGGGGTCCAAGAGCTAATAACTCGATTCTGCAGATACATATAGTAAATACAAGGAGAAAATAAATACACACACACACACATTAATTGATAATGGATTGTTTTGTGTGCGTATCCATGTGTACTATTGTCAAGACCGACAGACACGTGAAGCTATGTGTGTGTATGTGTACCTGTAATTGAACTGACATGTGTACGGTAATTATCTGTATGTGTCCATTTTAAAGGTACACATTAGTGAATGTGTATTTATGTAAATTGATTGACATATGTACGTGTGGGCGCGATTAGTGTTACTTTAATTTATATGGTTAACATTTATACGTTTGAATGACATAGTTTCCCATTATTGTCACATTTTTTGTTACATGTCTACTATTGTCAAGATGGACAGACACGTCCAGCTATGAGTGTTTATGTGTACCAGTAATTGAACTGACATGTGTACTGCAACAATCTGCGTGTGTCCATTTTAAAGGAATATATTAGTGAATGTTTATTTATGTAAATTGATTGGAATATGTATGTGGACGCTCGGTTAGTGTAACTGTAATTTATATGGTTAACGTTTGAATGACATAGTTTCCCCTCATTGTCACATTTTTTGTTACTATTTCGCTGTTCACTTTCACTCTCTCTGAATCCCGTGGACTAATTGTGCTCACGTGTGTTTGTGTAGGGAAGGGGGAACCATAGGCTTTTCACAAAATAATTTACAACTATTTGTTGAGAAAAGTTTCAAAAGATCATCTATGTTTTTAATAAGTGTTCTTTTTCCTAACATACAAGTCAATCACACAGTACCTAACCTCAGTCAGAAACACTTTTCTTACTATATCTCGCAACGTCTTTGGCATATATATCCTATCTTAAATAATTAAAAATTTTAATTCATAAATGCCAACCCCCCACCCATCCAAAGCTTTCAAAGCCACCAAACATCATTCCTTTCCCTTAACCTCTCCCAAATTATCTTTTGCACCAATTCACAAACAAGGGGGCTTTATAGCTGAGTGGACGTCGCTCTCGACTCGTAATCGTAGCTCATTCGATCCCACGGTGATGGAACAAACGGAAATCAGCAGAGTTTCTATCATTCTGATGCCCCTGTTACCCAGCAGTAAATATGTACCTGGGCGTTAGACAGCTGTTACGGGCTGCTTCCTGGGTGTGTGTGTGTGGAATGTTTTTTATTAGTTAGTAATAATTGATTGATTGACAGTTGAGAGGCGGGCCGAAAGAGTAGAGCTCAACCCTCGCAAGCATAACTAGGTGAACACAACTAGATAAATACTAACCAACCACGATCTCGACAATCCATTACACACACAACCCCCCCTCCCCCTCCCCCCCCCAAACTCCCGAAATCGTTCTACCTAAATCAATAAAAAATTAAAACAAATCAATTAATTCACCACAAATACTAACTATAAATAAAGGAACCAAATTTGAGACATACAGCGACTCCAGCGTGGTCTAGTCGGAAGAGAACGTGTTCTCATCTGGATAGATTGCGATCGAGTCTGTCGGAACGGGTGTGTAACTGCAGGGCACAAATATTTGTGTGTCCCCTCCTGTAGCTGCCTCTGTTTCGACAGGTTCCCTGGATAGCTGGAATTGACCTGGCCCTTGGAAAGTGGGGAAGGGGTGAAATCCGTTGGGCCCACGGATGGATACCTTGGATCCATGGACCTAGAGCAGGTCTAATCACCTGGGATTCGAACCCACGGTGGGAATAAGGGAGGAGGTATGGGAAGGGGGGGGGAAGGATGTTTCCCTGGAACCAAACCACATAAACCCGGACACTCACACACACACCCTCACCCTAACACTCACAGGGGCACTCACACTCACACACTCCCATAGACTGTGCTAAGGGAGACCATCTGAGGGGACACAGATGGCCTCCTGGACCCACAGGTATAACCGGACACACACACACCCGGACACTCACAGGGACACTCACACACACTCGCCCGGACACTCACAGGGATATACACACTCACACACAGACACACATCCATAGACAAACTGTGATAAGGGAGACCATCTGAGGGGATACAGATGGTCTCCTGGACACACAAGTATATATCAATATTTAATTTAATATTTATTATTTAATTTTATTAAATAAGTAATCAAATTATTGTTTTTTAATAAATTATTATTTTATTAAATTATTAAATAATTATATTAATAAAACAAATTAAATTAAATTTAATAATTAAATATTTATTATTTAATTTACAAATATGACAGATTTTTTAAATATATATATATATATATATATATATATATATATATATATATATATATATATATATATATATATATATATATATATAAATATATATATATATATATAAAGCCTTAATGGTCCCCAGGACTATATGCAACTGAAAACTCACATGCCAGAAGTGACTCGAACCTATACTGCCAGGAGCAATGCAACTGGTATGTACAGGACGCCTTAATCCGCTTGTGTCAATTTTAAAGGAATATATTAGTGAATATTTATTTATGTAAATTGATATATATATATTTAAATACATATATATATATATATATATATATATATATATATATATATATATATATATATATATATATATATATATATATATATATATATATATATATATATATATATATATATATATATATATATATATTTTTTTTTTTTTTTTTTTATTTAATTTACAATAGCTGGACATGAGTTCTCTCACATTGACAGTGGCTTGACGAAAAACGCAGACTAACCTCACACTTATCTGGTGCCCTCGGGAAGTGGAGATATTTGAGATGTATATATATCTCGAAGTCTCTACTTCTTTTGTAGGGTCTGATGGTGTAGTGGGTTAAAGCAGACTAGTTATGGCAGCTACTGGAAGGTAGTTGTGCTTTCTGGGTTCGAGTCCCACTGGTGGGTGTTGTTCCAAAGATTGTTAATCTTCACTTGTGGTTTATGCAAGTATAGGCTTATAGCTGGACACGAGTTCTCTCACATTGACAGTGGCTTGACGAAAAACGCAGACTAACCTCACACTTATCTGGTGCCCTCGGGAAGTGGAGATATTTGAGATGTATATATATCTCGAAGTCTCTACTTCTTTTGTAGGGTCTGATGGTGTAGTGGGTTAAAGCGGACTAGTTATGGCAGCTACTGGAAGGTAGTTGTGCTTTCTGGGTTCGAGTCCCACTGGTGGGTGTTGTTCCAAAGATTGTTAATCTTCACTTGTGGTTTATGCAAGTATAGGCTTATATATATATGTATATATATATATATATATATATATATATATATATATATATATATATATATATATATATATATATAAAGAGAATGTCTGTCTATGTAATGAGGCCATATGCTGGAGGCTGCAGCCATACACAGATTTATTTTAAAATTTATTTATTAATATATTATTAAGGCTTATTATTACTAAATTAATGTATTTGTAGAGGGAAAGGTCTGGGGTAGGGAACGGGCATAGGTTGGTCAGTGTTGACTTTAGCTAAAGGATTTAGGAATAATTATTAATTATTCTTATCACTCCCCCCCCCCTACCAATTTAATTAAAGTTAATTGTAAAATAATGCTTGAGATGGCTGAAGACTTTTTCGTACTTAGAAAAAACCTAAATTAAACACATAAAGAAGTTTATTGGTCCTGATTTAAGTTAAAGGAAGAGGTGCAAAGGTGGTGGTGGGGGTGGGGGAAGGATACGGGATTTAGAGGTGGAATGAAGAGAGGGAACAGGGGGAGTGGTGCAGGTGAAACAGGGAGGAAGAGGGGGGAACAGAGGGTGCTGTACAGGTGATACAGGGATGGGGAAGGGGGAACAGGGGGAGTGGTGCAGATGAAACAGGGATGAAGAGGGAGAAACAGGGGGGAGTGGTGCAGGTGAAACAGGGATGAAGAGGGAGAAACAGAGGGAGTGGTGCAGGTGAAACAGGGATGGGGATGGGGGAACAGGGGGAGTGGTGCAGGTGAAACAAGGATGGGGATGGGGGAACAGGGGGAGTGGTGCAGGTGAAACAGGGATGCAGAGGGAGAAACAGGGGGGAGTTGTGCAGGTGAAACAGGGATTAAAGGAAAATTTATATAAGTTGATAGATGGATGTTTACATTGATTGCTAAATATATACATTGACGGATAGACGGATGCATAGATGCATCTTAAAGACATATGAGTAGTTGGATGGATAGACAGAAGAGTTGATGGACGGATAAATGGAATATAAATGTATATAATGATAAATGGTTGATTTATGGGAAGATAGATTGATGGATTGACAGATATAAGTAGATATATAGATGGATCCATTGATGGATTCATTTGTGCTTATCTCTTGAGGTTCTTCTTGAGATGATTTCGGGGCTTTAGTGTCCCCGCGGTCCGGTCCTCGACCAAACCTCCACCCCCAGGAAGCAGCCCGTGACAGCTAACTAACACCCAGGTACCTGTTTTACTGCAAGGTATCAGGGGCACAGGGTGAAAGAAACTCTGCCCATTGTTTCTCGGCGGCGCCCGGAATCGAACCCGGGACCACAGGATCACAAGTCCAGTGTCCAGTGTGCTGTCCGCTCGGCCGACTGGCTCCCCGGTCGGAGGGGAGCCGGTGAACAGACGAATCAGGTTAAAGAATATCTGTCGATTTGCTATTGCATCAACTGAGATTCGGTATGGGACCATTAGGATTATAACCAACGAACTCTCTCCGTTTAGACGGTAGGCCTCCAGTTTGTGTGTGTGTGTGTGTGTGTGTGTGTGTGTGTGTGTGTGTGTGTGTGTGTGTGTGTGTGTGTGTGTGTGTGTGTGTTAGAGAGAAATAGATGTAGTAGATATAAAAAAATGGAAAAATACATATATTTGATAGGCGGGGTCCAAGAGCTAATAACTCGATTCTGCAGATACATATAGTAAATACAAGGAGAAAATAAATACACACACACACACACATTAATTGATAATGGACTGTTTTGTGTGCGTATCCATGTGTACTATTGTCAAGACCGACAGACACGTGAAGCTATGTGTGTGTATGTGTACCTGTAATTGAACTGACATGTGTACGGTAATTATCTGTATGTGTCCATTTTAAAGGTACACATTAGTGAATGTGTATTTATGTAAATTGGTTGACATATGTACGTGTGCGCGCGATTGGTGTTACTTTAATTTATATGGTTAACATTTATACGTTTGAATGACATAGTTTCCCATTATTGTCACATTTTTTGTTACATGTCTACTATTGTGAAGATGGACAGACACGTCCAGCTATGAGTGTTTATGTGTACCAGTAATTGAACTGACATGTGTACTGCAACTATCTGCGTGTGTCCATTTTAAAGGAATATATTAGTGAATGTTTATTTATGTAAATTGATTGGAATATGTATGTGGACGCTCGGTTAGTGTAACTGTAATTTATATGGTTAACGTTTGAATGACATAGTTTCCCCTCATTGTTACATTTTTTGTTACTATTTCGCTGTTCACTTTCACTCTCTCTGAATCCCGTGGACTAATTGTGCTCACGTGTGTTTGTGTAGGGAAGGGGGAACCATAGGCTTTTCACAAAATAATTTACAACTATTTGCTGAGAAAAGTTTCAAAAGATCATCTATGTTTTTAATAAGTGTTCTTTTTCCTAACATACAAGTCAATCACACAGTACCTAACCTCAGTCAGAAACACTTCTCTTACTATATCTCGCAACGTCTTTGGCATATATATCCTATCTTAAATAATTAACAATTTTAATTCATAACTGCCAACCCCCCTCCCATCCAAAGCTTTCAAAGCCACCAAACATCATTCCTTTCCCTTAACCTCTCCCAAATTATGTTTTGCACCAATTCACAAACAAGGGGGCTTTATAGCTGAGTGGACGTCGCTCTCGACTCGTAATCGTAGCTCATTCGATCCCACGGTGATGAAACAAACGGAAATCAGCAGAGTTTCTATCATTCTGATGCCCCTGTTACCCAGCAGTAAATATGTACCTGGGCGTTAGACAGCTGTTACGGGCTGCTTCCTGGGTGTGTGTGTGTGGAATGTTTTTTATTAGTTAGTAATAATTGATTGATTGACAGTTGAGAGGCGGGCCGAAAGAGTAGAGCTCAACCCTCGCAAGTATAACTAGGTGAACACAACTAGATAAATACTAACCAACCACGATCTCGACAATCCATTACACACACAACCCCCCCTCCCCCTCCCCCCCCCCAAACTCCCGAAATCGTTCTACCTAAATCAATAAAAATTAAAACAAATCAATTAATTCACCACAAATACTAACTATAAATAAAGGAACCAAATTTGAGACATACAGCGACTCCAGCGTGGTCTAGTCGGAAGAGAACGTGTTCTCATCTGGATAGATTGCGATCGAGTCTGTCGGAACGGGTGTGTAACTGCAGGGCACAAATATTTGTGTGTCCCCTCCTGTAGCTGCCTCTGTTTCGACAGGTTCCCTGGATAGCTGGAATTGACCTGGCCCTTGGAAAGTGGGGAAGGGGTGAAATCCGTTGGGCCCACGGATGGATACCTTGGATCCATGGACCTAGAGCAGGTCTAATCACCTGGGATTCGAACCCACGGTGGGAATAAGGGGGGAGGTATGGGAAGGGGGGGGGAAGGATGTTTCCCTGGAACCAAACCACATAAACCCGGACACTCACACACACACCCTCACCCGAACACTCACAGGGGCACTCACACTCACACACTCCCATAGACTGTGATAAGGGAGACCATCTGAGGGGACACAGATGGCCTCCTGGATCCACAGGTATAACCGGACACACACACACCCGGACACTCACAGGGACACTCACACACACTCGCCCGGACACTCACAGGGATATACACACTCACACACAGACACACATCCATAGACAAACTGTGATAAGGGAGACCATCTGAGGGGACACAGATGGCCTCCTGGACACACAAGTATATATCAATATTTAATTTAATATATATTATTTAATTTTATTAAATAAGTAATCAAATTATTGTTTTTTAATAAATTATTATTTTATTAAATTATTAAATAATTATATTAATAAAACAAATTAAATTAAATTTAATAATTAAATATTTATTATTTAATTTACAAATATGACAGATTTTTTAAATATATATATATATATATATATATATATATATATATATATATATATATATATATATATATATATATATATATATATATATATATATATATATATATATATATATATATAAAGCCTTAATGGTCCCCAGGACTATATGCAACTGAAAACTCACATGCCAGAAGTGACTCGAACCCATACTGCCAGGAGCAATGCAACTGGTATGTACAGGACGCCTTAATCCACTTGTGTCAATTTTAAAGGAATATATTAGTGAATATTTATTTATGTAAATTGATATATATATATTTATATACATATATATATATATATATATATATATATATATACATATATATATATATATATATATATATATATATATATATATATATATATATATATATATATATATATTTTTTTTTTTATTTAATTTACAATAGCTGGACATGAGTTCTCTCACATTGACAGTGGCTTGACGAAAAACGCAGACTAACCTCACACTTATCTGGTGCCCTCGGGAAGTGGAGATATTTGAGATGTATATATATCTCGAAGTCTCTACTTCTTTTGTAGGGTCTGATGGTGTAGTGGGTTAAAGCGGACTAGTTATGGCAGCTACTGGAAGGTAGTTGTGCTTTCTGGGTTCGAGTCCCACTGGTGGGTGTTGTTCCAAAGATTGTTAATCTTCACTTGTGGTTTATGCAAGTATAGGCTTATAGCTGGACACGAGTTCTCTCACATTGACAGTGGCTTGACGAAAAACGCAGACTAACCTCACACTTATCTGGTGCCCTCGGGAAGTGGAGATATTTGAGATGTATATATATCTCGAAGTCTCTACTTCTTTTGTCGGGTCTGATGGTGTAGTGGGTTAAAGCGGACTAGTTATGGCAGCTACTGGAAGGTAGTTGTGCTTTCTGGGTTCGAGTCCCACTGGTGGGTGTTGTTCCAAAGATTGTTAATCTTCACTTGTGGTTTATGCAAGTATAGGCTTATATATATATGTATATATATATATATATATAAAGAGAATGTCTGTCTATGTAATGAGGCCATATGCTGGAGGCTGCAGCCATACACAGATTTATTTTAAAATTTATTTATTAATATATTATTAAGGCTTATTATTACTAAATTAATGTATTTGTAGAGGGAAAGGTCTGGGGTAGGGAACGGGCATAGGTTGGTCAGTGTTGACTTTAGCTAAAGGATTTAGGAATAATTATTAATTATTCTTATCACTCCCCCCCCCCCTACCAATTTAATTAAAGTTAATTGTAAAATAATGCTTGAGATGGCTGAAGACTTTTTCGTACTTAGAAAAAACCTAAATTAAACACATAAAGAAGTTTATTGGTCCTGATTTAAGTTAAAGGAAGAGGTGCAAAGGTGGTGGTGGGGGTGGGGGGAGGATACGGGATTTAGAGGTGGAATGAAGAGAGGGAACAGGGGGAGTGGTGCAGGTGAAACAGGGAGGAAGAGGGGGAACAGAGGGTGCTGTACAGGTGATACAGGGATGGGGATGGGGGAACAGGGGGAGTGGTGCAGATGAAACAGGGATGAAGAGGGAGAAACAGGGGGGAGTGGTGCAGGTGAAACAGGGATGAAGAGGGAGAAACAGAGGGAGTGGTGCAGGTGAAACAGGGATGCAGAGGGAGAAACAGGGGGGAGTTGTGCAGGTGAAACAGGGATTAAAGGAAAATTTATATAAGTTGATAGATGGATGTTTACATTGATTGCTAAATATATACATTGACGGATAGACGGATGCATAGATGCATCTTAAAGACATATGAGTAGATGGATGGATAGACAGAAGAGTTGATGGACGGATAAATGGAATATAAATATATATAATGATAAATGGTTGGTTTATGGGAAGATAGATTGATGGATTGACAGATATAAGTAGATAGATAGATGGATCCATTGATGGATTCATTTGTGCTTATCTCTTGAGGTTCTTCTTGAGATGATTTCGGGGCTTTAGTGTCCCCGCGGTCCGGTCCTCGACCAAACCTCCACCCCCAGGAAGCAGCCCGTGACAGCTAACTAACACCCAGGTACCTGTTTTACTGCAAGGTATCAGGGGCACAGGGTGAAATAAACTCTGCCCATTGTTTCTCGGCGGCGCCCGGAATCGAACCCGGGACCACAGGATCACAAGTCCAGTGTCCAGTGTGCTGTCCGCTCGGCCGACTGGCTCCCCGGTCGGAGGGGAGCCGGTGAACAGACGAATCAGGTTAAAGAATATCTGTCGATTTGCTATTGCATCAACTGAGATTCGGTATGGGACCATTAGGATTATAACCAACGAACTCTCTCCGTTTAGACGGTAGGCCTCCAGTTTGTGTGTGTGTGTGTGTGTGTGTGTGTGTGTGTGTGTGTACTCACCTAATTGTACTCACCTAATTGTGCTTGCGGGGGTTGAGCTCTGGCTCTTTGGTCCCGCCTCTCAACCGTCAATCAACTGGTGTACAGATTCCTGAGCCTATTGGGCTCTATCATATCTACATTTGAAACTGTGTATGGAGTCAGCCTCCACCACATCACTTCCTAATGCATTCCATTTACTAACTACTCTGACACTGAAAAAGTTCTTTCTAACGTCTCTGTGGCTCATTTGGGTACTCAGCTTCCACCTGTGTCCCCTTGTTCGCGTCCCACCAGTGTTGAATAGTTCATCCTTGTTTACCCGGTCGATTCCCCTGAGGATTTTGTAGGTTGTGATCATGTCCCCCCTTACTCTTCTGTCTTCCAGTGTCGTGAGGTGCATTTCCCGCAGCCTTTCCTCATAACTCATGCCTCTTAGTTCTGGGACTAGTCTAGTAGCATACCTTTGGACTTTTTCCAGCTTCGTCTTGTGCTTGACAAGGTACGGGCTCCATGCTGGGGCCGCATACTCCAGGATTGGTCTTACATATGTGGTGTACAAGATTCTGAATGATTCCTTACACAGGTTCCTGAACGTTCCTGTGTGTGTGTGTGTGTGTGTGTGTGTGTGTGTGTTAGAGAGAAATAGATGTAGTAGATATAAAAAAATGGAAAAATACATATATTTGATAGGCGGGGTCCAAGAGCTAATAACTCGATTCTGCAGATACATATAGTAAATACAAGGAGAAAATAAATACACACACACACACACATTAATTGATAATGGACTGTTTTGTGTGCGTATCCATGTGTACTATTGTCAAGACCGACAGACACGTGAAGCTATGTGTGTGTATGTGTACCTGTAATTGAACTGACATGTGTACGGTAATTATCTGTATGTGTCCATTTTAAAGGTACACATTAGTGAATGTGTATTTATGTAAATTGGTTGACATATGTACGTGTGCGCGCGATTAGTGTTACTTTAATTTATATGGTTAACATTTATACGTTTGAATGACATAGTTTCCCATTATTGTCACATTTTTTGTTACATGTCTACTATTGTCAAGATGGACAGACACGTCCAGCTATGAGTGTTTATGTGTACCAGTAATTGAACTGACATGTGTACTGCAACTATCTGCGTGTGTCCATTTTAAAGGAATATATTAGTGAATGTTTATTTATGTAAATTGATTGGAATATGTATGTGGACGCTCGGTTAGTGTAACTGTAATTTATATGGTTAACGTTTGAATGACATAGTTTCCCCTCATTGTCACATTTTTTGTTACTATTTCGCTGTTCACTTTCACTCTCTCTGAATCCCGTGGACTAATTGTGCTCACGTGTGTTTGTGTAGGGAAGGGGGAACCATAGGCTTTTCACAAAATAATTTACAACTATTTGCTGAGAAAAGTTTCAAAAGATCATCTATGTTTTTAATAAGTGTTCTTTTTCCTAACATACAAGTCAATCACACAGTACCTAACCTCAGTCAGAAACACTTTTCTTACTATATCTCGCAACGTCTTTGGCATATATATCCTATCTTAAATAATTAACAATTTTAATTCATAACTGCCAACCCCCCTCCCATCCAAAGCTTTCAAAGCCACCAAACATCATTCCTTTCCCTTAACCTCTCCCAAATTATCTTTTGCACCAATTCACAAACAAGGGGGCTTTATAGCTGAGTGGACGTCGCTCTCGACTCGTAATCGTAGCTCATTCGATCCCACGGTGATGAAACAAACGGAAATCAGCAGAGTTTCTATCATTCTGATGCCCCTGTTACCCAGCAGTAAATATGTACCTGGGCGTTAGACAGCTGTTACGGGCTGCTTCCTGGGTGTGTGTGTGTGGAATGTTTTTTATTAGTTAGTAATAATTGATTGATTGACAGTTGAGAGGCGGGCCGAAAGAGTAGAGCTCAACCCTCGCAAGCATAACTAGGTGAACACAACTAGATAAATACTAACCAACCACGATCTCGACAATCCATTACACACACAACCCCCCCTCCCCCTCCCCCCCCCCCAAACTCCCGAAATCGTTCTACCTAAATCAATAAAAAATTAAAACAAATCAATTAATTCACCACAAATACTAACTATAAATAAAGGAACCAAATTTGAGACATACAGCGACTCCAGCGTGGTCTAGTCGGAAGAGAACGTGTTCTCATCTGGATAGATTGCGAAAGAGTCTGTCGGAACGGGTGTGTAACTGCAGGGCACAAATATTTGTGTGTCCCCTCCTGTAGCTGCCTCTGTTTCGACAGGTTCCCTGGATAGCTGGAATTGACCTGACCCTTGGAAAGTGGGGAAGGGGTGAAATCCGTTGGGCCCACGGATGGATACCTTGGATCCATGGACCTACAGCAGGTCTAATCACCTGGGATTCGAACCCACGGTGGGAATAAGGGGGGAGGTATGGGAAGGGGGGGGGGGAAGGATGTTTCCCTGGAACCAAACCACATAAACCCGGACACTCACACACACACCCTCACCCGAACACTCACAGGGGCACTCACACTCACACACTCCCATAGACTGTGATAAGGGAGACCATCTGAGGGGACACAGATGGCCTCCTGGACCCACAGGTATAACCGGACACACACACACCCGGACACTCACAGGGACACTCACACACACCCGGACACTCACAGGGACACTCACACACACTCGCCCGGACACTCACAGGGATATACACACTCACACACAGACACACATCCATAGACAAACTGTGATAAGGGAGACCATCTGAGGGGACACAGATGGCCTCCTGGACACACAAGTATATATCAATATTTAATTTAATATTTATTATTTAATTTTATTAAATAAGTAATCAAATTATTGTTTTTTAATAAATTATTATTTTATTAAATTATTAAATAATTATATTAATAAAACAAATTAAATTAAATTTAATAATTAAATATTTATTATTTAATTTACAAATATGACAGATTTTTTAAATATATATATATATATATATATATATATATATATATATATATATATATATATATATATATATATATATATATATATATATATATATATATATATATATAAAGCCTTAATGGTCCCCAGGACTATATGCAACTGAAAACTCACATGCCAGAAGTGACTCGAACCCATACTGCCAGGAGCAATGCAACTGGTATGTACAGGACGCCTTAATCCACTTGTGTCAATTTTAAAGGAATATATTAGTGAATATTTATTTATGTAAATTGATATATATATATTTATATACATATATATATATATATATATATATATATATATATATATATATATATATATATATATATATATATATTTTTTTTTTTTTTTTTTATTTAATTTACAATAGCTGGACATGAGTTCTCTCACATTGACAGTGGCTTGACGAAAAACGCAGACTAACCTCACACTTATCTGGTGCCCTCGGGAAGTGGAGATATTTGAGATGTATATATATCTCGAAGTCTCTACTTCTTTTGTAGGGTCTGATGGTGTAGTGGGTTAAAGCGGACTAGTTATGGCAGCTACTGGAAGGTAGTTGTGCTTTCTGGGTTCGAGTCCCACTGGTGGGTGTTGTTCCAAATATTGTTAATCTTCACTTGTGGTTTATGCAAGTATAGGCTTATAGCTGGACACGAGTTCTCTCACATTGACAGTGGCTTGACGAAAAACGCAGACTAACCTCACACTTATCTGGTGCCCTCGGGAAGTGGAGATATTTGAGATGTATATATATCTCGAAGTCTCTACTTCTTTTGTAGGGTCTGATGGTGTAGTGGGTTAAAGCGGACTAGTTATGGCAGCTACTGGAAGGTAGTTGTGCTTTCTGGGTTCGAGTCCCACTGGTGGGTGTTGTTCCAAAGATTGTTAATCTTCACTTGTGGTTTATGCAAGTATAGGCTTATATATATATGTATATATATATATATATATAAAGAGAATGTCTGTCTATGTAATGAGGCCATATGCTGGAGGCTGCAGCCATACACAGATTTATTTTAAAATTTATTTATTAATATATTATTAAGGCTTATTATTACTAAATTAATGTATTTGTAGAGGGAAAGGTCTGGGGTAGGGAACGGGCATAGGTTGGTCAGTGTTGACTTTAGCTAAAGGATTTAGGAATAATTATTAATTATTCTTATCACTCCCCCCCCCCTACCAATTTAATTAAAGTTAATTGTAAAATAATGCTTGAGATGGCTGAAGACTTTTTCGTACTTAGAAAAAACCTAAATTAAACACATAAAGAAGTTTATTGGTCCTGATTTAAGTTAAAGGAAGAGGTGCAAAGGTGGTGGTGGGGGTGGGGGGAGGATACGGGATTTAGAGGTGGAATGAAGAGAGGGAACAGGGGGAGTGGTGCAGGTGAAACAGGGAGGAAGAGGGGGAACAGAGGGTGCTGTACAGGTGATACAGGGATGGGGATGGGGGAACAGGGGGAGTGGTGCAGATGAAACAGGGATGAAGAGGGAGAAACAGGGGGGAGTGGTGCAGGTGAAACAGGGATGAAGAGGGAGAAACAGAGGGAGTGGTGCAGGTGAAACAGGGATGCAGAGGGAGAAACAGGGGGGAGTTGTGCAGGTGAAACAGGGATTAAAGGAAAATTTATATAAGTTGATAGATGGATGTTTACATTGATTGCTAAATATATACATTGACGGATAGACGGATGCATAGATGCATCTTAAAGACATATGAGTAGATGGATGGATAGACAGAAGAGTTGATGGACGGATAAATGGAATATAAATATATATAATGATAAATGGTTGGTTTATGGGAAGATAGATTGATGGATTGACAGATATAAGTAGATAGATAGATGGATCCATTGATGGATTCATTTGTGCTTATCTCTTGAGGTTCTTCTTGAGATGATTTCGGGGCTTTAGTGTCCCCGCGGTCCGGTCCTCGACCAAACCTCCACCCCCAGGAAGCAGCCCGTGACAGCTAGCTAACACCCAGGTACCTGTTTTACTGCAAGGTATCAGGGGCACAGGGTGAAATAAACTCTGCCCATTGTTTCTCGGCGGCGCCCGGAATCGAACCCGGGACCACAGGATCACAAGTCCAGTGTCCAGTGTGCTGTCCGCTCGGCCGACTGGCTCCCCGGTCGGAGGGGAGCCGGTGAACAGACGAATCAGGTTAAAGAATATCTGTCGATTTGCTATTGCATCAACTGAGATTCGGTATGGGACCATTAGGATTATAACCAACGAACTCTCTCCGTTTAGACGGTAGGCCTCCAGTTTGTGTGTGTGTGTGTGTGTGTGTGTGTGTGTGTGTGTGTGTACTCACCTAATTGTACTCACCTAATTGTGCTTGCGGGGGTTGAGCTCTGGCTCTTTGGTCCCGCCTCTCAACCGTCAATCAACTGGTGTACAGATTCCTGAGCCTATTGGGCTCTATCATATCTACATTTGAAACTGTGTATGGAGTCAGCCTCCACCACATCACTTCCTAATGCATTCCATTTACTAACTACTCTGACACTGAAAAAGTTCTTTCTAACGTCTCTGTGGCTCATTTGGGTACTCAGCTTCCACCTGTGTCCCCTTGTTCGCGTCCCACCAGTGTTGAATAGTTCATCCTTGTTTACCCGGTCGATTCCCCTGAGGATTTTGTAGGTTGTGATCATGTCCCCCCTTACTCTTCTGTCTTCCAGTGTCGTGAGGTGCATTTCCCGCAGCCTTTCCTCATAACTCATGCCTCTTAGTTCTGGGACTAGTCTAGTAGCATACCTTTGGACTTTTTCCAGCTTCGTCTTGTGCTTGACAAGGTACGGGCTCCATGCTGGGGCCGCATACTCCAGGATTGGTCTTACATATGTGGTGTACAAGATTCTGAATGATTCCTTACACAGGTTCCTGAACGTTCCTGTGTGTGTGTGTGTGTGTGTGTGTGTGTGTGTGTTAGAGAGAAATAGATGTAGTAGATATAAAAAAATGGAAAAATACATATATTTGATAGGCGGGGTCCAAGAGCTAATAACTCGATTCTGCAGATACATATAGTAAATACAAGGAGAAAATAAATACACACACACACACACATTAATTGATAATGGACTGTTTTGTGTGCGTATCCATGTGTACTATTGTCAAGACCGACAGACACGTGAAGCTATGTGTGTGTATGTGTACCTGTAATTGAACTGACATGTGTACGGTAATTATCTGTATGTGTCCATTTTAAAGGTACACATTAGTGAATGTGTATTTATGTAAATTGGTTGACATATGTACGTGTGCGCGCGATTAGTGTTACTTTAATTTATATGGTTAACATTTATACGTTTGAATGACATAGTTTCCCATTATTGTCACATTTTTTGTTACATGTCTACTATTGTCAAGATGGACAGACACGTCCAGCTATGAGTGTTTATGTGTACCAGTAATTGAACTGACATGTGTACTGCAACTATCTGCGTGTGTCCATTTTAAAGGAATATATTAGTGAATGTTTATTTATGTAAATTGATTGGAATATGTATGTGGACGCTCGGTTAGTGTAACTGTAATTTATATGGTTAACGTTTGAATGACATAGTTTCCCCTCATTGTCACATTTTTTGTTACTATTTCGCTGTTCACTTTCACTCTCTCTGAATCCCGTGGACTAATTGTGCTCACGTGTGTTTGTGTAGGGAAGGGGGAACCATAGGCTTTTCACAAAATAATTTACAACTATTTGCTGAGAAAAGTTTCAAAAGATCATCTATGTTTTTAATAAGTGTTCTTTTTCCTAACATACAAGTCAATCACACAGTACCTAACCTCAGTCAGAAACACTTTTCTTACTATATCTCGCAACGTCTTTGGCATATATATCCTATCTTAAATAATTAACAATTTTAATTCATAACTGCCAACCCCCCTCCCATCCAAAGCTTTCAAAGCCACCAAACATCATTCCTTTCCCTTAACCTCTCCCAAATTATCTTTTGCACCAATTCACAAACAAGGGGGCTTTATAGCTGAGTGGACGTCGCTCTCGACTCGTAATCGTAGCTCATTCGATCCCACGGTGATGAAACAAACGGAAATCAGCAGAGTTTCTATCATTCTGATGCCCCTGTTACCCAGCAGTAAATATGTACCTGGGCGTTAGACAGCTGTTACGGGCTGCTTCCTGGGTGTGTGTGTGTGGAATGTTTTTTATTAGTTAGTAATAATTGATTGATTGACAGTTGAGAGGCGGGCCGAAAGAGTAGAGCTCAACCCTCGCAAGCATAACTAGGTGAACACAACTAGATAAATACTAACCAACCACGATCTCGACAATCCATTACACACACAACCCCCCCTCCCCCTCCCCCCCCCCCCAAACTCCCGAAATCGTTCTACCTAAATCAATAAAAAATTAAAACAAATCAATTAATTCACCACAAATACTAACTATAAATAAAGGAACCAAATTTGAGACATACAGCGACTCCAGCGTGGTCTAGTCGGAAGAGAACGTGTTCTCATCTGGATAGATTGCGAAAGAGTCTGTCGGAACGGGTGTGTAACTGCAGGGCACAAATATTTGTGTGTCCCCTCCTGTAGCTGCCTCTGTTTCGACAGGTTCCCTGGATAGCTGGAATTGACCTGACCCTTGGAAAGTGGGGAAGGGGTGAAATCCGTTGGGCCCACGGATGGATACCTTGGATCCATGGACCTACAGCAGGTCTAATCACCTGGGATTCGAACCCACGGTGGGAATAAGGGGGGAGGTATGGGAAGGGGGGGGGGGAAGGATGTTTCCCTGGAACCAAACCACATAAACCCGGACACTCACACACACACCCTCACCCGAACACTCACAGGGGCACTCACACTCACACACTCCCATAGACTGTGATAAGGGAGACCATCTGAGGGGACACAGATGGCCTCCTGGACCCACAGGTATAACCGGACACACACACACCCGGACACTCACAGGGACACACACACACCCGGACACTCACAGGGACACTCACACACACTCGCCCGGACACTCACAGGGATATACACACTCACACACAGACACACATCCATAGACAAACTGTGATAAGGGAGACCATCTGAGGGGACACAGATGGCCTCCTGGACACACAAGTATATATCAATATTTAATTTAATATTTATTATTTAATTTTATTAAATAAGTAATCAAATTATTGTTTTTTAATAAATTATTATTTTATTAAATTATTAAATAATTATATTAATAAAACAAATTAAATTAAATTTAATAATTAAATATTTATTATTTAATTTACAAATATGACAGATTTTTTAAATATATATATATATATATATATATATATATATATATATATATATATATATATATATATATATATATATATATATATATATATATATATATATATATATATATATATAAAGCCTTAATGGTCCCCAGGACTATATGCAACTGAAAACTCACATGCCAGAAGTGACTCGAACCCATACTGCCAGGAGCAATGCAACTGGTATGTACAGGACGCCTTAATCCACTTGTGTCAATTTTAAAGGAATATATTAGTGAATATTTATTTATGTAAATTGATATATATATATTTATATACATATATATATATATATATATATATATATATATATATATATATATATATATTTTTTTTTTTTTTTTTTATTTAATTTACAATAGCTGGACATGAGTTCTCTCACATTGACAGTGGCTTGACGAAAAACGCAGACTAACCTCACACTTATCTGGTGCCCTCGGGAAGTGGAGATATTTGAGATGTATATATATCTCGAAGTCTCTACTTCTTTTGTAGGGTCTGATGGTGTAGTGGGTTAAAGCGGACTAGTTATGGCAGCTACTGGAAGGTAGTTGTGCTTTCTGGGTTCGAGTCCCACTGGTGGGTGTTGTTCCAAATATTGGTAATCTTCACTTGTGGTTTATGCAAGTATAGGCTTATAGCTGGACACGAGTTCTCTCACATTGACAGTGGCTTGACGAAAAACGCAGACTAACCTCACACTTATCTGGTGCCCTCGGGAAGTGGAGATATTTGAGATGTATATATATCTCGAAGTCTCTACTTCTTTTGTAGGGTCTGATGGTGTAGTGGGTTAAAGCGGACTAGTTATGGCAGCTACTGGAAGGTAGTTGTGCTTTCTGGGTTCGAGTCCCACTGGTGGGTGTTGTTCCAAAGATTGTTAATCTTCACTTGTGGTTTATGCAAGTATAGGCTTATATATATATGTATATATATATATATATAAAGAGAATGTCTGTCTATGTAATGAGGCCATATGCTGGAGGCTGCAGCCATACACAGATTTATTTTAAAATTTATTTATTAATATATTATTAAGGCTTATTATTACTAAATTAATGTATTTGTAGAGGGAAAGGTCTGGGGTAGGGAACGGGCATAGGTTGGTCAGTGTTGACTTTAGCTAAAGGATTTAGGAATAATTATTAATTATTCTTATCACTCCCCCCCCCCTACCAATTTAATTAAAGTTAATTGTAAAATAATGCTTGAGATGGCTGAAGACTTTTTCGTACTTAGAAAAAACCTAAATTAAACACATAAAGAAGTTTATTGGTCCTGATTTAAGTTAAAGGAAGAGGTGCAAAGGTGGTGGTGGGGGTGGGGGGAGGATACGGGATTTAGAGGTGGAATGAAGAGAGGGAACAGGGGGAGTGGTGCAGGTGAAACAGGGAGGAAGAGGGGGAACAGAGGGTGCTGTACAGGTGATACAGGGATGGGGATGGGGGAACAGGGGGAGTGGTGCAGATGAAACAGGGATGAAGAGGGAGAAACAGGGGGGAGTGGTGCAGGTGAAACAGGGATGAAGAGGGAGAAACAGAGGGAGTGGTGCAGGTGAAACAGGGATGCAGAGGGAGAAACAGGGGGGAGTTGTGCAGGTGAAACAGGGATTAAAGGAAAATTTATATAAGTTGATAGATGGATGTTTACATTGATTGCTAAATATATACATTGACGGATAGACGGATGCATAGATGCATCTTAAAGACATATGAGTAGATGGATGGATAGACAGAAGAGTTGATGGACGGATAAATGGAATATAAATATATATAATGATAAATGGTTGGTTTATGGGAAGATAGATTGATGGATTGACAGATATAAGTAGATAGATAGATGGATCCATTGATGGATTCATTTGTGCTTATCTCTTGAGGTTCTTCTTGAGATGATTTCGGGGCTTTAGTGTCCCCGCGGTCCGGTCCTCGACCAAACCTCCACCCCCAGGAAGCAGCCCGTGACAGCTAGCTAACACCCAGGTACCTGTTTTACTGCAAGGTATCAGGGGCACAGGGTGAAATAAACTCTGCCCATTGTTTCTCGGCGGCGCCCGGAATCGAACCCGGGACCACAGGATCACAAGTCCAGTGTCCAGTGTGCTGTCCGCTCGGCCGACTGGCTCCCCGGTCGGAGGGGAGCCGGTGAACAGACGAATCAGGTTAAAGAATATCTGTCGATTTGCTATTGCATCAACTGAGATTCGGTATGGGACCATTAGGATTATAACCAACGAACTCTCTCCGTTTAGACGGTAGGCCTCCAGTTTGTGTGTGTGTGTGTGTGTGTGTGTGTGTGTGTGTGTGTGTACTCACCTAATTGTACTCACCTAATTGTGCTTGCGGGGGTTGAGCTCTGGCTCTTTGGTCCCGCCTCTCAACCGTCAATCAACTGGTGTACAGATTCCTGAGCCTATTGGGCTCTATCATATCTACATTTGAAACTGTGTATGGAGTCAGCCTCCACCACATCACTTCCTAATGCATTCCATTTACTAACTACTCTGACACTGAAAAAGTTCTTTCTAACGTCTCTGTGGCTCATTTGGGTACTCAGCTTCCACCTGTGTCCCCTTGTTCGCGTCCCACCAGTGTTGAATAGTTCATCCTTGTTTACCCGGTCGATTCCCCTGAGGATTTTGTAGGTTGTGATCATGTCCCCCCTTACTCTTCTGTCTTCCAGTGTCGTGAGGTGCATTTCCCGCAGCCTTTCCTCATAACTCATGCCTCTTAGTTCTGGGACTAGTCTAGTAGCATACCTTTGGACTTTTTCCAGCTTCGTCTTGTGCTTGACAAGGTACGGGCTCCATGCTGGGGCCGCATACTCCAGGATTGGTCTTACATATGTGGTGTACAAGATTCTGAATGATTCCTTACACAGGTTCCTGAACGTTCCTGTGTGTGTGTGTGTGTGTGTGTGTGTGTGTGTGTGTGTGTGTGTTAGAGAGAAATAGATGTAGTAGATATAAAAAAATGGAAAAATACATATATTTGATAGGCGGGGTCCAAGAGCTAATAACTCGATTCTGCAGATACATATAGTAAATACAAGGAGAAAATAAATACACACACACACACACATTAATTGATAATGGACTGTTTTGTGTGCGTATCCATGTGTACTATTGTCAAGACCGACAGACACGTGAAGCTATGTGTGTGTATGTGTACCTGTAATTGAACTGACATGTGTACGGTAATTATCTGTATGTGTCCATTTTAAAGGTACACATTAGTGAATGTGTATTTATGTAAATTGGTTGACATATGTACGTGTGCGCGCGATTAGTGTTACTTTAATTTATATGGTTAACATTTATACGTTTGAATGACATAGTTTCCCATTATTGTCACATTTTTTGTTACATGTCTACTATTGTGAAGATGGACAGACACGTCCAGCTATGAGTGTTTATGTGTACCAGTAATTGAACTGACATGTGTACTGCAACTATCTGCGTGTGTCCATTTTAAAGGAATATATTAGTGAATGTTTATTTATGTAAATTGATTGGAATATGTATGTGGACGCTCGGTTAGTGTAACTGTAATTTATATGGTTAACGTTTGAATGACATAGTTTCCCCTCATTGTCACATTTTTTGTTACTATTTCGCTGTTCACTTTCACTCTCTCTGAATCCCGTGGACTAATTGTGCTCACGTGTGTTTGTGTAGGGAAGGGGGAACCATAGGCTTTTCACAAAATAATTTACAACTATTTGCTGAGAAAAGTTTCAAAAGATCATCTATGTTTTTAATAAGTGTTCTTTTTCCTAACATACAAGTCAATCACACAGTACCTAACCTCAGTCAGAAACACTTTTCTTACTATATCTCGCAACGTCTTTGGCATATATATCCTATCTTAAATAATTAACAATTTTAATTCATAACTGCCAACCCCCCTCCCATCCAAAGCTTTCAAAGCCACCAAACATCATTCCTTTCCCTTAACCTCTCCCAAATTATCTTTTGCACCAATTCACAAACAAGGGGGCTTTATAGCTGAGTGGACGTCGCTCTCGACTCGTAATCGTAGCTCATTCGATCCCACGGTGATGAAACAAACGGAAATCAGCAGAGTTTCTATCATTCTGATGCCCCTGTTACCCAGCAGTAAATATGTACCTGGGCGTTAGACAGCTGTTACGGGCTGCTTCCTGGGTGTGTGTGTGTGGAATGTTTTTTATTAGTTAGTAATAATTGATTGATTGACAGTTGAGAGGCGGGCCGAAAGAGTAGAGCTCAACCCTCGCACGCATAACTAGGTGAACACAACTAGATAAATACTAACCAACCACGATCTCGACAATCCATTACACACACAACCCCCCCTCCCCCCTCCCCCCCCCCCCCCCAAACTCCCGAAATCGTTCTACCTAAATCAATAAAAAATTAAAACAAATCAATTAATTCACCACAAATACTAACTATAAATAAAGGAACCAAATTTGAGACATACAGCGACTCCAGCGTGGTCTAGTCGGAAGAGAACGTGTTCTCATCTGGATAGATTGCGAAAGAGTCTGTCGGAACGGGTGTGTAACTGCAGGGCACAAATATTTGTGTGTCCCCTCCTGTAGCTGCCTCTGTTTCGACAGGTTCCCTGGATAGCTGGAATTGACCTGACCCTTGGAAAGTGGGGAAGGGGTGAAATCCGTTGGGCCCACGGATGGATACCTTGGATCCATGGACCTACAGCAGGTCTAATCACCTGGGATTCGAACCCACGGTGGGAATAAGGGGGGAGGTATGGGAAGGGGGGGGGGAAGGATGTTTCCCTGGAACCAAACCACATAAACCCGGACACTCACACACACACCCTCACCCGAACACTCACAGGGGCACTCACACTCACACACTCCCATAGACTGTGATAAGGGAGACCATCTGAGGGGACACAGATGGCCTCCTGGACCCACAGGTATAACCGGACACACACACACCCGGACACTCACAGGGACACTCACACACACTCGCCCGGACACTCACAGGGATATACACACTCACACACAGACACACATCCATAGACAAACTGTGATAAGGGAGACCATCTGAGGGGACACAGATGGCCTCCTGGACACACAAGTATATATCAATATTTAATTTAATATTTATTATTTAATTTTATTAAATAAGTAATCAAATTATTGTTTTTTAATAAATTATTATTTTATTAAATTATTAAATAATTATATTAATAAAACAAATTAAATTAAATTTAATAATTAAATATTTATTATTTAATTTACAAATATGACAGATTTTTTAAATATATATATATATATATATATATATATATATATATATATATATATATATATATGTATATATATATATATATATATATATATATATATAAATATATATATATATATAAAGCCTTAATGGTCCCCAGGACTATATGCAACTGAAAACTCACATGCCAGAAGTGACTCGAACCCATACTGCCAGGAGCAATGCAACTGGTATGTACAGGACGCCTTAATCCACTTGTGTCAATTTTAAAGGAATATATTAGTGAATATTTATTTATGTAAATTGATATATATATATATTTATATACATATATATATATATATATATATATATATATATATATATATATATATATTTTTTTTTTTTTTTATTTAATTTACAATAGTACAATAGCTGGACATGAGTTCTCTCACATTGACAGTGGCTTGACGAAAAACGCAGACTAACCTCACACTTATCTGGTGCCCTCGGGAAGTGGAGATATTTGAGATGTATATATATCTCGAAGTCTCTACTTCTTTTGTAGGGTCTGATGGTGTAGTGGGTTAAAGCGGACTAGTTATGGCAGCTACTGGAAGGTAGTTGTGCTTTCTGGGTTCAAGTCCCACTGGTGGGTGTTGTTCCAAATATTGTTAATCTTCACTTGTGGTTTATGCAAGTATAGGCTTATAGCTGGACACGAGTTCTCTCACATTGACAGTGGCTTGACGAAAAACGCAGACTAACCTCACACTTATCTGGTGCCCTCGGGAAGTGGAGATATTTGAGATGTATATATATCTCGAAGTCTCTACTTCTTTTGTAGGGTCTGATGGTGTAGTGGGTTAAAGCGGACTAGTTATGGCAGCTACTGGAAGGTAGTTGTGCTTTCTGGGTTCGAGTCCCACTGGTGGGTGTTGTTCCAAAGATTGTTAATCTTCACTTGTGGTTTATGCAAGTATAGGCTTATATATATATGTATATATATATATATATATAAAGAGAATGTCTGTCTATGTAATGAGGCCATATGCTGGAGGCTGCAGCCATACACAGATTTATTTTAAAATTTATTTATTAATATATTATTAAGGCTTATTATTACTAAATTAATGTATTTGTAGAGGGAAAGGTCTGGGGTAGGGAACGGGCATAGGTTGGTCAGTGTTGACTTTAGCTAAAGGATTTAGGAATAATTATTAATTATTCTTATCACTCCCCCCCCCCCCTACCAATTTAATTAAAGTTAATTGTAAAATAATGCTTGAGATAGCTGAAGACTTTTTCGTACTTAGAAAAAACCTAAATTAAACACATAAAGAAGTTTATTGGTCCTGATTTAAGTTAAAGGAAGAGGTGCAAAGGTGGTGGTGGGGGTGGGGGGAGGATACGGGATTTAGAGGTGGAATGAAGAGAGGGAACAGGGGGACTGGTGCAGGTGAAACAGGGAGGAAGAGGGGAAACAGAGGGTGCTGTACAGGTGATACAGGGATGGGGATGGGGGAACAGGGGGAGTGGTGCAGATGAAACAGGGATGAAGAGGGAGAAACAGGGGGGAGTGGTGCAGGTGAAACAGGGATGAAGAGGGAGAAACAGAGGGAGTGGTGCAGGTGAAACAGGGATGCAGAGGGAGAAACAGGGGGGAGTTGTGCAGGTGAAACAGGGATTAAAGGAAAATTTATATAAGTTGATAGATGGATGTTTACATTGATTGCTAAATATATACATTGACGGATAGACGGATGCATAGATGCATCTTAAAGACATATGAGTAGATGGATGGATAGACAGAAGAGTTGATGGACGGATAAATGGAATATAAATATATATAATGATAAATGGTTGGTTTATGGGAAGATAGATTGATGGATTGACAGATATAAGTAGATAGATAGATGGATCCATTGATGGATTCATTTGTGCTTATCTCTTGAGGTTCTTCTTGAGATGATTTCGGGGCTTTAGTGTCCCCGCGGTCCGGTCCTCGACCAAACCTCCACCCCCAGGAAGCAGCCCGTGACAGCTAACTAACACCCAGGTACCTGTTTTACTGCAAGGTATCAGGGGCACAGGGTGAAAGAAACTCTGCCCATTGTTTCTCGGCGGCGCCCGGAATCGAACCCGGGACCACAGGATCACAAGTCCAGTGTCCAGTGTGCTGTCCGCTCGGCCGACTGGCTCCCCGGTCGGAGGGGAGCCGGTGAACAGACGAATCAGGTTAAAGAATATCTGTCGATTTGCTATTGCATCAACTGAGATTCGGTATGGGACCATTAGGATTATAACCAACGAACTCTCTCCGTTTAGACGGTAGGCCTCCAGTTTGTGTGTGTGTGTGTGTGTGTGTGTGTGTGTGTGTGTGTGTGTGTGTGTGTGTGTGTGTGTGTGTGTGTGTGTGTGTGTGTGTGTGTGTGTGTGTGTGTGTGTGTGTGTGTGTGTGTGTGTGTGTGTGTGTGTGTGTGTGTGTGTGTGTTAGAGAGAAATAGATGTAGTAGATATAAAAAAATGGAAAAATACATATATTTGATAGGCGGGGTCCAAGAGCTAATAACTCGATTCTGCAGATACATATAGTAAATACAAGGAGAAAATAAATACACACACACACACACATTAATTGATAATGGACTGTTTTGTGTGCGTATCCATGTGTACTATTGTCAAGACCGACAGACACGTGAAGCTATGTGTGTGTATGTGTACCTGTAATTGAACTGACATGTGTACGGTAATTATCTGTATGTGTCCATTTTAAAGGTACACATTAGTGAATGTGTATTTATGTAAATTGGTTGACATATGTACGTGTGCGCGCGATTAGTGTTACTTTAATTTATATGGTTAACATTTATACGTTTGAATGACATAGTTTCCCATTATTGTCACATTTTTTGTTACATGTCTACTATTGTGAAGATGGACAGACACGTCCAGCTATGAGTGTTTATGTGTACCAGTAATTGAACTGACATGTGTACTGCAACTATCTGCGTGTGTCCATTTTAAAGGAATATATTAGTGAATGTTTATTTATGTAAATTGATTGGAATATGTATGTGGACGCTCGGTTAGTGTAACTGTAATTTATATGGTTAACGTTTGAATGACATAGTTTCCCCTCATTGTCACATTTTTTGTTACTATTTCGCTGTTCACTTTCACTCTCTCTGAATCCCGTGGACTAATTGTGCTCACGTGTGTTTGTGTAGGGAAGGGGGAACCATAGGCTTTTCACAAAATAATTTACAACTATTTGCTGAGAAAAGTTTCAAAAGATCATCTATGTTTTTAATAAGTGTTCTTTTTCCTAACATACAAGTCAATCACACAGTACCTAACCTCAGTCAGAAACACTTTTCTTACTATATCTCTATTATAGACTGTGGGTTGGTTGGTGTTGTCGTCGTTGATCCTTCTCTACGGACAACCCAACCCACAACTCGGTAGAGTGCTTATACTAGGAGATCACCCTTGGCGCTTCTGGCTCTTGGAGAGGGGCTCAACGTCACACGTTCAGGGGATGCGGCTCCAACACTTAGCCTCGTTGTCACGTGCACACACCCACTCGAGCCGCTGTGACTCCCCACTCTCTCCTTATGAGATATGATCTCCTCAATCCCCCTATGACTTACTAGTATTACCTCCTACCCTGTCCACAGCAGTGGTTCGTGGTTCTTCCTCTCTCTCTCTCCTTCTTTACTACCTCCTGGGAAGCCTCACTAGGACAAGGGCAAACACCAGCAAATTGTGACACATTTACTGAACAAAGCACATACACGATACATACACACATATAATAATAATGAATCCTATACTCTATAATATCACAATCAGGTTGCACTCCAATACCATCAGAACTCTATTATCAGCTTATCAAGTGGTATCCTATCTCCTGGTTCACCACCTGATACTATTAACCTCCTCAAGTTGGTCAAGCCTACACACTGTTGCACCATCAACAAGATAACATATATATATAGAAAATCAGCATTTGAATGCAATAACATATACCAGTATAAATGTTCATTGATACTTCAGTATAAAAACTCCTTGACATAAGGATGCCAACAGTCACTCACCTCTCACTGCGTCTTGCACGCTACTGACAACCAAACACTATCAACTCCCTATAAGTAATCCACCAGAACTTCCCCCTTCCACCTCTGGAAGTTCACAACCCTAATATCCTTAGGTTCTTCCGGGCTTCACTACCAGGATCCTCTGCAGCTCCTCCAGGCTGCTATCATGAAGTTTCCTTGTGCAACTACGGTGCTTCACCCTTCTGTTAGGTTCTTCCACAGCTCTCTTGGCTGCTACACCACCTCTACAGAAGCACGTGACACTCCTCTTCACTGCTGCTTCTCCTCACAGCTCGAGGTCCTCTGCTCCACTACCTTTGGAGTCTCATCAATTACTTCATCTGCTGGCTTCGAAGTTCTCAGCAACTTCTTCCCCAAAGACAAACCTGCAACCCATCGACGTTCCAATAAAATGTTCCCCTTTAACACATAAACAAAAATAACCACACAATATGCTTGCCTCAAACCTCTATCTGTTCTCTACATACAGTGAGAGTGGACTCCCCCGTTTTGGGCGGGTCCATACTCCACCTCGCCTGGCGGCGGACCTCACTCACTGGGAGGGTCTTCCTCCATCCGGAGCCAGGCTCCCTCAGTCGTCCGCCAGCGCTCGGAGGGGGCGGACGTCGCTCCGTGCTCCTCCCTCTTCACTCTCCTATTTCAGGCCTTCTGCCTTATTAAAACATGTCTAACTTATAAATAAACATTGCTACTGTCGCTGGGCACACGACCAAACTACAAGCGATCACTATGAACTGGCGTATATCGTGCTTACCACAGATTAACTGATCGAGGGCGCTTTTCCTCTGACGGCGTCTGGTCAGGGCGCTCCACACAGCCCACAATAATGCTTCTGGGCGATTTAATATCTGCTCGTCGACCAGGACTTGAGACCACAACGTTCCCAGCTCGATTCCACAGCTGGTACGTCTGCACACTTCTCTTCTCTTAGAGATATATCACTAGGGGTTCCCTTCTGACGGGAGCTCAAACGGAGCGCGGCTTCCCCCTGCGATGTCTGGCACTCAAGTGAGGTCAAGGTCCTCCGGAAGCGAGCCTCACGCCTCCAGCAAAATGTCCACATCTCCTAGCCCGTCATTTATCTATTTTCTTCTGCATTGCCCATAATCTCAAACTGTTACACATATCCAAGCAACTATTTTACATATGCGTTATCACCTCAATACTTGCTAGACCTTCTAGTTAGGTCAGGCTTGCTGAATAACTCTCAAGAAGGGAGACTCGTTTCTCCTGCAGGCTGAGATCATAACACTCCCCTCCCCTTATTTTTGAGAGTTATTCTAGTGGCTAGGCTCGAGATAACGCATCAGCCACTACATTGTCTCGCCCTCTTATGTGCGTTATCACCAGGTCATACTCTTGGAGCGATAAAAACCATCTGGTTAATCTCTGGTTTGCATGCTTCATTTTCTTCAGGAAAACTAGGGGATTATGGTCTGTATACACCGTTACTGGGTGTCCTCCCCCACTCACATACACTTCAAAATGTTTCAATGCCATCACCAGGGCCAAAGTCTCTTTCTCGACTGTACTGTACGACCTCTGGTGCTTAACGAACTTCTTCGAGAAGAAGGACACGGGGCGGTAAATTCCATCATTCTGCTGCGTCAGTACAGCTCCGGCCCCTATATCACTGGCATCTACAAATAACGTAAATGGCGCTTCAAAATCTGGCGACACTAGTACAGGTGCCCCAGTCAACAGTCTTTTGGTCTTCTCAAACGCTTCTTGTGCTGTTCCATTCCACTCCCACTTCTTGCTCTTTGATAGCAAACTCGTCATAGGAGCGGCTATGGTGGAGAAATTTTCACAGAACTTCCGGTAATATCCAATCATACCGAGGTATCTCAACAGTTCTTTCTTACTCCTGGGCACCGGGAAGTTGTCAATGGCCTCCACCTTTGTTCTTACCGGAGCAACCTCGCCTTGCCCTACTATATATCCAAGGTACTCCAGGCGGGCTTTCCCGAACTCGCTTTTTGCCAAGTTGATCGTCATGTTGGCCTTCTCCAAACGATCGAACAAATCTAAAAGTCGATCCACGTGATCCTTCCAGGAATCAGCGAACACCACAATATCATCGATGTACACTGCACATCCGGTCGCGCCTTGTAATACCTGATTCATTACTCGTTGAAAACAACTACCACTATTCTTCATTCCGAACGGCACCACTTTATATTGGTACAAGCCGTCGGGAGTCACGAACGCTGAGATCCTCTTGGCCTCCTCAGACAGGGGAATCTGGTAGTATCCCTTCAACAGGTCTATCTTCGAGACATACCGTGCACTCCCAATCCGATCTATGCAATCGTCAATGCGCGGTATCGGAAACGAGTCAGCGACCGTGAGTGCATTCACTTTCCTATAATCGGTACAGAACCGGTACGTGCCGTCACTCTTCTTCACGAGGAGGCACGGCGAACTCCAGTCACTGTCGCTAACCTCTGCCAAGTCGTTATCTAGCAGATACTTTACTTCTGCTCTCATTGCCGCTGCTTTCTCCGGGTTAACTCTGTAAGGGTGCTGCTTGATGGGCTCAGCACTCCCCACATTCACTTCGTGCACCGTTCCGCGGTGTCTTCTAGGCACGTCCGTGAATAACGACTTATTCCTCCGTAGGATCTCCACTAGCTCCTGGCGTTGGTCATCCTCCAAATGACCCAGACGCTCACCTATCTTGGCCAGGCTTTCTGTATTTGATATCTTCGCGCCATCGGCCCTCTCTAACTTACAGTTCTCCTCTTCTATTCCTTTGCCGTCTCCTCCACACAGCACCGTCGCCCGCAATGGGGTTTCCATCGGTTCTTCATCGCCTAGAGGCTTATCTCTGTCATAGTACCTCTTTATCATGTTCACGTGGCAAACCTGTGACTTCCTCGGACGATCTGGCATGTGGATTACATAATTCACATCCCCTAATGCCTTCTGGATGGTATATGGTCCACAAAATCTCGACTCGTATATACTTCCTTTTACCGGTAGCAAGACTAACACCTGATCTCCTTCTTGAAATTTCCTGCCCTTCGCCTTCCTGTCGTGGTACCTTACCATCTCTGCCTGGGATGTCCTCAAATTTTCCTTGGCCAAATCTCTGGCCCTAGAGAGTCGCTCTCTAAAGGTCTTCACATATTTTCCCACATCCACCTTAGGCCTATCCACGGTGAGCTGCTCCTTCAGCGCGCCCACTGGGCTCCTCACGGAGTGTCCGTACACCAGTTGAAATGGGGTGAATCCGAGTGATTCTACTACCGCATCCCTGATGGCGAACAACACGGATGGTAATGCCTCGTCCCAACTACTCCCTTCCTCAGCGCAGTATATCCTCAACAAGCTCTTTAGCGTTCCATGGAAACGCTCCAATGCTCCCTGCGACTGAGGGTGATACGGTGACGAGCGCACTTGCTCTACTCTCCATCCTTTCACAGTTTCCCTAAACAACTTCGACTGGAAGACACTCCCCTGGTCCGTCTGGATAACCTTGGGCATTCCTACCCACGCAATGTAGTTCTGTAGTCTATCCAGAACGGCTCTCGACGTCACTCTTCTCAGAGGGATTGCTTCAGGGAAACGGGTGGCCGTGCACATTATGGTCAGTAAGTACTCGTGGCCTTTTCTGGTCCTCGGCAACGGACCTACACAGTCTATCAAGACTCTCTCAAAAGGCTCGCCAAATGCCGGTATGGGCTTTAAGGGTGCCTTTGGTATAGCCGGAGCCGGCTTACCTGCACGTTGGCACGCCAAACATGTCCTACAATATTTCTTTACCTCCTTCCATACGTTCGGCCAGTAGAAGTGCTCCTGCACCTTATTTAAGGTCTTCTTCACCCCCAAGTGCCCTGCCATATCTACGGAGTGGGCTAGTTCTAACACAGCCGCCCTAAACTCCTTCGGCACTAACACTTGGTGCTTCTCCAACCATACCTTATCTGCGCCGGCTTTGTCCGGTCGCCATTTCCTCATTAGTACATCATCGTCCAAGTAGTAATACACGGGGGACTCCGGACATGAATTTCCCCCTTTTGCCTCCCTGATTAGATCTATAAACTCCTCTTTCTGAGCCCTAATCAGGTCCGCTCGGTTCACGCTGAACTTTTCAGGTAGGGTCATTTTCACTTCCTGTCTCCTCGAATCCTCATTCTTCTGAGCTCGATCTTCGTCGAACAGCCCAGACATGTCCATGTTGACCTCCTCCCTTGGTGGAGTCGACACTGCCATATCATCTCCAATGTCTTCCTCGGCGGCTACGTCCGACTCTGTCACTACACAGGCCGGGTATACGATGACTTGACTGTCCTCTGCCTCATCTTCAAGGATGCTGGCTAGATCTGTCTTGTCCGGCGTTCCACTTGTACCGCGGTCCTTCTGGTTCACCTCCGGCACAGCTTTTACTATCAGCTCTGGCAGCACCTTGGACCCACACAAGTCGTTCCCCAGGATCACTTGGACTCCTGGAACAGGTATGTTGGGGCACACTCCCAACATCACCTCCGCCGACAAATAATCTGACTTCAACTGGACAGCACATACGGGCATGTCACTCTTAGACAACAACCCATGAACCTTTATCCTCCTACTGCCAGCTAACAGTCGATCATTTCTTATTAGGCCTCTCAGAATCAAGCTCTGATTGGCTCCAGTATCCCTGAGGATACTAACCTCCACCTCGGGTTGACCTTCTATGCCGACCCAACCTCTACTAATGAACGGCCTATACCGCTCATTCATCAAATCTACCTTCTGTGGTTTGTCTTGTTGTACATCAATGTACTTCTTCCGGGGATCACATGTCGTCAGGGTCACGACTCTCTTGCCCTGCCGACAATCTCGCATCATGTGACCTGATCTGTTGCACTTGTAGCATCTCATTTGGGAGAAATCTCTCCTATACGCCCCCGAGTAGCTCTGACTCTGCCCACTCGTATTGGAGTTCCTCGGGCCAGATGTACTACTCATACTCTGTGGAGCTTCATTGGACTCTTGTCTCCTCTGCACACTTTTATTTTCCTGCTTACCTCCAGCAGGCGGACTCGGCAACTTTCCTTCCTGGGGCTTAAAACTAGCTGGTCTGCTTGTCTGCCCCCCAAAACTTCTTCCTCCCCAGACTCCATTGGGTCTGCCATTGCTGCGTCTCGCCTCGCTTCTCACTCTGTTCTCCCTCAAGCTCTTGTACGCTTCAGTAATCATATCCGCCCTATCTGCGGCATCTTTCACCTCCTTTATCCCTGCTTCTTGGATCTTGAACTTTGTTTCGGGATGCATCATCTCCAAGAACTTCTCCATGACCATCAGTTGCTTCAGGTCAGCATAAGATCCAACTCCAGCAGCCTCAATCCACTTCTGGAATCGTCTTTCCAGATCTCTTGCTGTCTCAGCAAACGTACATGCTCCAACTTTGATCATCTCTCTGAAGCGCTTTCTATAAGCTTCTGGGGTTAACTGAAACGAGCGCAATATGCTGCTCTTTACTGTGGCGTAATCCTGGCACTCTTCCAGTGACAATTGGGTGTATGCCTCCCTGGCTGCACCGGTCAATCTTAACTGGACCAGCTGGGCCCATTCCTCCTGTGGCCACTCCTTGATGCTGGCTACTTTTTCAAAGTGCTCGAAAAAGCTCTCTGCCTCTTCGGGAACAAACAAGGGAATGTCCTTCTCCCTAACCCTAACATCTGGTGGGTGTGATACCTGGGTGGTGCTCTCTGGCAACCCATGTTCAATCCTCTGCTCAGCCAAGGTTCTATTCGCTTCTATCTGCATTTGTTTTGTTCTCTCTTTTTCTTTTTCGACCTGGGCTTTTTCTTTTTCGACCTGGGCTTTTTCTTTTTCTACTTCCAACCTGGTTTTCTCTTTTTCTACTTCCAGCCTGGTTTTCTCTTTTTCTACTTCCAGCCTGGTTTTCTCTTTTTCTACTTCCAGCCTGGTTTTCTCTTTTTCCTTCTCGGCTTCATTTTTCATCTGGAGTTCTAATTTCATCTTTTCCAGCTGGAACTGTCTCTCCTTGTCCTCACGCTGCATCTGGAGCTCTAACTGGAATCTCTCCAAGCTCCTATTCCGGCTACTCCTGCTACTGCGGCTACTCTTGCTGCTCCTACTCGATCCCTGGGATCTCACGTCATCCTGCCCATCATCCTCCTTTCTACTTTCAGCTCCTTCCTGGGCTCCTTGTTCTGCCGCTTCACTTCTGGCTCTCAACTGCCTCAGGATCTCATCCTTCATCCCAGCTACTTTAGATGCTTTCAACCTGATGCCACATTTTTCTGCTATTTGTTTCAATTGATCCCTCGTGCAACCTTCTAAATCCTCAGGCTTGCCTGACTCCACAAACGCTTGCACCTTATCCATCTTGTCCTGTGAGTCTTCCCAAGAGAGAGAGTATACACCTGCGGTCACACAGTTTACCTATTTCAGCAAGGGTGTACAAATCCACTCTTGGACAGGGTGTGGGTGTGTCAGTTCACTATCCCGGACAGGCCCCCAATTTATTATAGACTGTGGGTTGGTTGGTGTTGTCGTCGTTGATCCTTCTCTACGGACAACCCAACCCACAACTCGGTAGAGTGCTTATACTAGGAGATCACCCTTGGCGCTTCTGGCTCTTGGAGAGGGGCTCAACGTCACACGTTCAGGGGATGCGGCTCCAACACTTAGCCTCGTTGTCACGTGCACACACCCACTCGAGCCGCTGTGACTCCCCACTCTCTCCTTATGAGATATGATCTCCTCAATCCCCCTATGACTTACTAGTATTACCTCCTACCCTGTCCACAGCAGTGGTTCGTGGTTCTTCCTCTCTCTCTCTCCTTCTTTACTACCTCCTGGGAAGCCTCACTAGGACAAGGGCAAACACCAGCAAATTGTGACACATTTACTGAACAAAGCACATACACGATACATACACACATATAATAATAATGAATCCTATACTCTATAATATCACAATCAGGTTGCACTCCAATACCATCAGAACTCTATTATCAGCTTATCAAGTGGTATCCTATCTCCTGGTTCACCACCTGATACTATTAACCTCCTCAAGTTGGTCAAGCCTACACACTGTTGCACCATCAACAAGATAACATATATATATAGAAAATCAGCATTTGAATGCAATAACATATACCAGTATAAATGTTCATTGATACTTCAGTATAAAAACTCCTTGACATAAGGATGCCAACAGTCACTCACCTCTCACTGCGTCTTGCACGCTACTGACAACCAAACACTATCAACTCCCTATAAGTAATCCACCAGAACTTCCCCCTTCCACCTCTGGAAGTTCACAACCCTAATATCCTTAGGTTCTTCCGGGCTTCACTACCAGGATCCTCTGCAGCTCCTCCAGGCTGCTATCATGAAGTTTCCTTGTGCAACTACGGTGCTTCACCCTTCTGTTAGGTTCTTCCACAGCTCTCTTGGCTGCTACACCACCTCTACAGAAGCACGTGACACTCCTCTTCACTGCTGCTTCTCCTCACAGCTCGAGGTCCTCTGCTCCACTACCTTTGGAGTCTCATCAATTACTTCATCTGCTGGCTTCGAAGTTCTCAGCAACTTCTTCCCCAAAGACAAACCTGCAACCCATCGACGTTCCAATAAAATGTTCCCCTTTAACACATAAACAAAAATAACCACACAATATGCTTGCCTCAAACCTCTATCTGTTCTCTACATACAGTGAGAGTGGACTCCCCCGTTTTGGGCGGGTCCATACTCCACCTCGCCTGGCGGCGGACCTCACTCACTGGGAGGGTCTTCCTCCATCCGGAGCCAGGCTCCCTCAGTCGTCCGCCAGCGCTCGGAGGGGGCGGACGTCGCTCCGTGCTCCTCCCTCTTCACTCTCCTATTTCAGGCCTTCTGCCTTATTAAAACATGTCTAACTTATAAATAAACATTGCTACTGTCGCTGGGCACACGACCAAACTACAAGCGATCACTATGAACTGGCGTATATCGTGCTTACCACAGATTAACTGATCGAGGGCGCTTTTCCTCTGACGGCGTCTGGTCAGGGCGCTCCACACAGCCCACAATAATGCTTCTGGGCGATTTAATATCTGCTCGTCGACCAGGACTTGAGACCACAACGTTCCCAGCTCGATTCCACAGCTGGTACGTCTGCACACTTCTCTTCTCTTAGAGATATATCACTAGGGGTTCCCTTCTGACGGGAGCTCAAACGGAGCGCGGCTTCCCCCTGCGATGTCTGGCACTCAAGTGAGGTCAAGGTCCTCCGGAAGCGAGCCTCACGCCTCCAGCAAAATGTCCACATCTCCTAGCCCGTCATTTATCTATTTTCTTCTGCATTGCCCATAATCTCAAACTGTTACACATATCCAAGCAACTATTTTACATATGCGTTATCACCTCAATACTTGCTAGACCTTCTAGTTAGGTCAGGCTTGCTGAATAACTCTCAAGAAGGGAGACTCGTTTCTCCTGCAGGCTGAGATCATAACAATCTCGCAACGTCTTTGGCATATATATCCTATCTTAAATAATTAACAATTTTAATTCATAACTGCCAACCCCCCTCCCATCCAAAGCTTTCAAAGCCACCAAACATCATTCCTTTCCCTTAACCTCTCCCAAATTATCTTTTGCACCAATTCACAAACAAGGGGGCTTTATAGCTGAGTGGACGTCGCTCTCGACTCGTAATCGTAGCTCATTCGATCCCACGGTGATGAAACAAACGGAAATCAGCAGAGTTTCTATCATTCTGATGCCCCTGTTACCCAGCAGTAAATATGTACCTGGGCGTTAGACAGCTGTTACGGGCTGCTTCCTGGGTGTGTGTGTGTGGAATGTTTTTTATTAGTTAGTAATAATTGATTGATTGACAGTTGAGAGGCGGGCCGAAAGAGTAGAGCTCAACCCTCGCACGCATAACTAGGTGAACACAACTAGATAAATACTAACCAACCACGATCTCGACAATCCATTACACACACAACCCCCCCTCCCCCTCCCCCCCCCCCCCAAACTCCCGAAATCGTTCTACCTAAATCAATAAAAAATTAAAACAAATCAATTAATTCACCACAAATACTAACTATAAATAAAGGAACCAAATTTGAGACATACAGCGACTCCAGCGTGGTCTAGTCGGAAGAGAACGTGTTCTCATCTGGATAGATTGCGAAAGAGTCTGTCGGAACGGGTGTGTAACTGCAGGGCACAAATATTTGTGTGTCCCCTCCTGTAGCTGCCTCTGTTTCGACAGGTTCCCTGGATAGCTGGAATTGACCTGACCCTTGGAAAGTGGGGAAGGGGTGAAATCCGTTGGGCCCACGGATGGATACCTTGGATCCATGGACCTACAGCAGGTCTAATCACCTGGGATTCGAACCCACGGTGGGAATAAGGGGGGAGGTATGGGAAGGGGGGGGGGAAGGATGTTTCCCTGGAACCAAACCACATAAACCCGGACACTCACACACACACCCTCACCCGAACACTCACAGGGGCACTCACACTCACACACTCCCATAGACTGTGATAAGGGAGACCATCTGAGGGGACACAGATGGCCTCCTGGACCCACAGGTATAACCGGACACACACACACCCGGACACTCACAGGGACACTCACACACACTCGCCCGGACACTCACAGGGATATACACACTCACACACAGACACACATCCATAGACAAACTGTGATAAGGGAGACCATCTGAGGGGACACAGATGGCCTCCTGGACACACAAGTATATATCAATATTTAATTTAATATTTATTATTTAATTTTATTAAATAAGTAATCAAATTATTGTTTTTTAATAAATTATTATTTTATTAAATTATTAAATAATTATATTAATAAAACAAATTAAATTAAATTTAATAATTAAATATTTATTATTTAATTTACAAATATGACAGATTTTTTAAATATATATATATATATATATATATATATATATATATATATATATATATATATATATATATATGTATATATATATATATATATATATATATATATATATATATATATATATATATAAAGCCTTAATGGTCCCCAGGACTATATGCAACTGAAAACTCACATGCCAGAAGTGACTCGAACCCATACTGCCAGGAGCAATGCAACTGGTATGTACAGGACGCCTTAATCCACTTGTGTCAATTTTAAAGGAATATATTAGTGAATATTTATTTATGTAAATTGATATATATATATATTTATATACATATATATATATATATATATATATATATATATATATATATATATATATATATATATATATATATATTTTTTTTTTTTATTTAATTTACAATAGCTGGACATGAGTTCTCTCACATTGACAGTGGCTTGACGAAAAACGCAGACTAACCTCACACTTATCTGGTGCCCTCGGGAAGTGGAGATATTTGAGATGTATATATATCTCGAAGTCTCTACTTCTTTTGTAGGGTCTGATGGTGTAGTGGGTTAAAGCGGACTAGTTATGGCAGCTACTGGAAGGTAGTTTTGCTTTCTGGGTTCGAGTCCCACTGGTGGGTGTTGTTCCAAATATTGTTAATCTTCACTTGTGGTTTATGCAAGTATAGGCTTATAGCTGGACACGAGTTCTCTCACATTGACAGTGGCTTGACGAAAAACGCAGACTAACCTCACACTTATCTGGTGCCCTCGGGAAGTGGAGATATTTGAGATGTATATATATCTCGAAGTCTCTACTTCTTTTGTAGGGTCTGATGGTGTAGTGGGTTAAAGCGGACTAGTTATGGCAGCTACTGGAAGGTAGTTGTGCTTTCTGGGTTCGAGTCCCACTGGTGGGTGTTGTTCCAAAGATTGTTAATCTTCACTTGTGGTTTATGCAAGTATAGGCTTATATATATATGTATATATATATATATATAAAGAGAATGTCTGTCTATGTAATGAGGCCATATGCTGGAGGCTGCAGCCATACACAGATTTATTTTAAAATTTATTTATTAATATATTATTAAGGCTTATTATTACTAAATTAATGTATTTGTAGAGGGAAAGGTCTGGGGTAGGGAACGGGCATAGGTTGGTCAGTGTTGACTTTAGCTAAAGGATTTAGGAATAATTATTAATTATTCTTATCACTCCCCCCCCCCCTACCAATTTAATTAAAGTTAATTGTAAAATAATGCTTGAGATAGCTGAAGACTTTTTCGTACTTAGAAAAAACCTAAATTAAACACATAAAGAAGTTTATTGGTCCTGATTTAAGTTAAAGGAAGAGGTGCAAAGGTGGTGGTGGGGGTGGGGGGAGGTTACGGGATTTAGAGGTGGAATGAAGAGAGGGAACAGGGGGAGTGGTGCAGGTGAAACAGGGAGGAAGAGGGGAAACAGAGGGTGCTGTACAGGTGATACAGGGATGGGGATGGGGGAACAGGGGGAGTGGTGCAGATGAAACAGGGATGAAGAGGGAGAAACAGGGGGGAGTGGTGCAGGTGAAACAGGGATGAAGAGGGAGAAACAGAGGGAGTGGTGCAGGTGAAACAGGGATGCAGAGGGAGAAACAGGGGGGAGTTGTGCAGGTGAAACAGGGATTAAAGGAAAATTTATATAAGTTGATAGATGGATGTTTACATTGATTGCTAAATATATACATTGACGGATAGACGGATGCATAGATGCATCTTAAAGACATATGAGTAGATGGATGGATAGACAGAAGAGTTGATGGACGGATAAATGGAATATAAATATATATAATGATAAATGGTTGGTTTATGGGAAGATAGATTGATGGATTGACAGATATAAGTAGATAGATAGATGGATCCATTGATGGATTCATTTGTGCTTATCTCTTGAGGTTCTTCTTGAGATGATTTCGGGGCTTTAGTGTCCCCGCGGTCCGGTCCTCGACCAAACCTCCACCCCCAGGAAGCAGCCCGTGACAGCTAACTAACACCCAGGTACCTGTTTTACTGCAAGGTATCAGGGGCACAGGGTGAAAGAAACTCTGCCCATTGTTTCTCGGCGGCGCCCGGAATCGAACCCGGGACCACAGGATCACAAGTCCAGTGTCCAGTGTGCTGTCCGCTCGGCCGACTGGCTCCCCGGTCGGAGGGGAGCCGGTGAACAGACGAATCAGGTTAAAGAATATCTGTCGATTTGCTATTGCATCAACTGAGATTCGGTATGGGACCATTAGGATTATAACCAACGAACTCTCTCCGTTTAGACGGTAGGCCTCCAGTTTGTGTGTGTGTGTGTGTGTGTGTGTGTGTGTGTGTGTGTGTGTGTGTGTGTGTGTTAGAGAGAAATAGATGTAGTAGATATAAAAAAATGGAAAAATACATATATTTGATAGGCGGGGTCCAAGAGCTAATAACTCGATTCTGCAGATACATATAGTAAATACAAGGAGAAAATAAATACACACACACACACACATTAATTGATAATGGACTGTTTTGTGTGCGTATCCATGTGTACTATTGTCAAGACCGACAGACACGTGAAGCTATGTGTGTGTATGTGTACCTGTAATTGAACTGACATGTGTACGGTAATTATCTGTATGTGTCCATTTTAAAGGTACACATTAGTGAATGTGTATTTATGTAAATTGGTTGACATATGTACGTGTGCGCGCGATTAGTGTTACTTTAATTTATATGGTTAACATTTATACGTTTGAATGACATAGTTTCCCATTATTGTCACATTTTTTGTTACATGTCTACTATTGTGAAGATGGACAGACACGTCCAGCTATGAGTGTTTATGTGTACCAGTAATTGAACTGACATGTGTACTGCAACTATCTGCGTGTGTCCATTTTAAAGGAATATATTAGTGAATGTTTATTTATGTAAATTGATTGGAATATGTATGTGGACGCTCGGTTAGTGTAACTGTAATTTATATGGTTAACGTTTGAATGACATAGTTTCCCCTCATTGTCACATTTTTTGTTACTATTTCGCTGTTCACTTTCACTCTCTCTGAATCCCGTGGACTAATTGTGCTCACGTGTGTTTGTGTAGGGAAGGGGGAACCATAGGCTTTTCACAAAATAATTTACAACTATTTGCTGAGAAAAGTTTCAAAAGATCATCTATGTTTTTAATAAGTGTTCTTTTTCCTAACATACAAGTCAATCACACAGTACCTAACCTCAGTCAGAAACACTTTTCTTACTATATCTCGCAACGTCTTTGGCATATATATCCTATCTTAAATAATTAACAATTTTAATTCATAACTGCCAACCCCCCTCCCATCCAAAGCTTTCAAAGCCACCAAACATCATTCCTTTCCCTTAACCTCTCCCAAATTATCTTTTGCACCAATTCACAAACAAGGGGGCTTTATAGCTGAGTGGACGTCGCTCTCGACTCGTAATCGTAGCTCATTCGATCCCACGGTGATGAAACAAACGGAAATCAGCAGAGTTTCTATCATTCTGATGCCCCTGTTACCCAGCAGTAAATATGTACCTGGGCGTTAGACAGCTGTTACGGGCTGCTTCCTGGGTGTGTGTGTGTGGAATGTTTTTTATTAGTTAGTAATAATTGATTGATTGACAGTTGAGAGGCGGGCCGAAAGAGTAGAGCTCAACCCTCGCAAGCATAACTAGGTGAACACAACTAGATAAATACTAACCAACCACGATCTCGACAATCCATTACACACACAACCCCCCCTCCCCCCCCCCCAAACTCCCGAAATCGTTCTACCTAAATCAATAAAAAATTAAAACAAATCAATTAATTCACCACAAATACTAACTATAAATAAAGGAACCAAATTTGAGACATACAGCGACTCCAGCGTGGTCTAGTCGGAAGAGAACGTGTTCTCATCTGGATAGATTGCGATCGAGTCTGTCGGAACGGGTGTGTAACTGCAGGGCACAAATATTTGTGTGTCCCCTCCTGTAGCTGCCTCTGTTTCGACAGGTTCCCTGGATAGCTGGAATTGACCTGACCCTTGGAAAGTGGGGAAGGGGTGAAATCCGTTGGGCCCACGGATGGATACCTTGGATCCATGGACCTAGAGCAGGTCTAATCACCTGGGATTCGAACCCACGGTGGGAATAAGGGGGGAGGTATGGGAAGGGGGGGGGGAAGGATGTTTCCCTGGAACCAAACCACATAAACCCGGACACTCACACACACACCCTCACCCGAACACTCACAGGGGCACTCACACTCACACACTCCCATAGACTGTGATAAGGGAGACCATCTGAGGGGACACAGATGGCCTCCTGGACCCACAGGTATAACCGGACACACACACACCCGGACACTCACAGGGACACTCACACACACTCGCCCGGACACTCACAGGGATATACACACTCACACACAGACACACATCCATAGACAAACTGTGATAAGGGAGACCATCTGAGGGGACACAGATGGCCTCCTGGACACACAAGTATATATCAATATTTAATTTAATATTTATTATTTAATTTTATTAAATAAGTAATCAAATTATTGTTTTTTAATAAATTATTATTTTATTAAATTATTAAATAATTATATTAATAAAACAAATTAAATTAAATTTAATAATTAAATATTTATTATTTAATTTACAAATATGACAGATTTTTTAAATATATATATATATATATATATATATATATATATATATATATATATATATATATATATATGTATATATATATATATATATATATATATATATATATATATATATATATATATATATATATATATATATAAAGCCTTAATGGTCCCCAGGACTATATGCAACTGAAAACTCACATGCCAGAAGTGACTCGAACCCATACTGCCAGGAGCAATGCAACTGGTATGTACAGGACGCCTTAATCCACTTGTGTCAATTTTAAAGGAATATATTAGTGAATATTTATTTATGTAAATTGATATATATATATTTATATACATACAATTGATATATATACAATTTATATACAATTGATATATATATATATATATATATATATATATATATATATATATATATATATATATATATATATATATATATATATATATATATTTTTTTTTTTTTTTTTATTTAATTTACAATAGCTGGACATGAGTTCTCTCACATTGACAGTGGCTTGACGAAAAACGCAGACTAACCTCACACTTATCTGGTGCCCTCGGGAAGTGGAGATATTTGAGATGTATATATATCTCGAAGTCTCTACTTCTTTTGTAGGGTCTTATGGTGTAGTGGGTTAAAGCGGACTAGTTATGGCAGCTACTGGAAGGTAGTTGTGCTTTCTGGGTTCGAGTCCCACTGGTGGGTGTTGTTCCAAAGATTGTTAATCTTCACTTGTGGTTTATGCAAGTATAGGCTTATAGCTGGACACGAGTTCTCTCACATTGACAGTGGCTTGACGAAAAACGCAGACTAACCTCACACTTATCTGGTGCCCTCGGGAAGTGGAGATATTTGAGATGTATATATATCTCGAAGTCTCTACTTCTTTTGTAGGGTCTGATGGTGTAGTGGGTTAAAGCGGACTAGTTATGGCAGCTACTGGAAGGTAGTTGTGCTTTCTGGGTTCGAGTCCCACTGGTGGGTGTTGTTCCAAAGATTGTTAATCTTCACTTGTGGTTTATGCAAGTATAGGCTTATATATATATGTATATATATATATATATATATATATAAAGAGAATGTCTGTCTATGTAATGAGGCCATATGCTGGAGGCTGCAGCCATACACAGATTTATTTTAAAATTTATTTATTAATATATTATTAAGGCTTATTATTACTAAATTAATGTATTTGTAGAGGGAAAGGTCTGGGGTAGGGAACGGGCATAGGTTGGTCAGTGTTGACTTTAGCTAAAGGATTTAGGAATAATTATTAATTATTCTTATCACTCCCCCCCCCCCCTACCAATTTAATTAAAGTTAATTGTAAAATAATGCTTGAGATGGCTGAAGACTTTTTCGTACTTAGAAAAAACCTAAATTAAACACATAAAGAAGTTTATTGGTCCTGATTTAAGTTAAAGGAAGAGGTGCAAAGGTGGTGGTGGGGGTGGGGGGAGGATACGGGATTTAGAGGTGGAATGAAGAGAGGGAACAGGGGGAGTGGTGCAGGTGAAACAGGGAGGAAGAGGGGGAACAGAGGGTGCTGTACAGGTGATACAGGGATGGGGATGGGGGAACAGGGGGAGTGGTGCAGATGAAACAGGGATGAAGAGGGAGAAACAGGGGGGAGTTGTGCAGGTGAAACAGGGATGAAGAGGGAGAAACAGAGGGAGTGGTGCAGGTGAAACAGGGATGCAGAGGGAGAAACAGGGGGGAGTTGTGCAGGTGAAACAGGGATTAAAGGAAAATTTATATAAGTTGATAGATGGATGTTTACATTGATTGCTAAATATATACATTGACGGATAGACGGATGCATAGATGCATCTTAAAGACATATGAGTAGATGGATGGATAGACAGAAGAGTTGATGGACGGATAAATGGAATATAAATATATATAATGATAAATGGTTGGTTTATGGGAAGATAGATTGATGGATTGACAGATATAAGTAGATAGATAGATGGATCCATTGATGGATTCATTTGTGCTTATCTCTTGAGGTTCTTCTTGAGATGATTTCGGGGCTTTAGTGTCCCCGCGGTCCGGTCCTCGACCAAACCTCCACCCCCAGGAAGCAGCCCGTGACAGCTAACTAACACCCAGGTACCTGTTTTACTGCAAGGTATCAGGGGCACAGGGTGAAATAAACTCTGCCCATTGTTTCTCGGCGGCGCCCGGAATCGAACCCGGGACCACAGGATCACAAGTCCAGTGTCCAGTGTGCTGTCCGCTCGGCCGACTGGCTCCCCGGTCGGAGGGGAGCCGGTGAACAGACGAATCAGGTTAAAGAATATCTGTCGATTTGCTATTGCATCAACTGAGATTCGGTATGGGACCATTAGGATTATAACCAACGAACTCTCTCCGTTTAGACGGTAGGCCTCCAGTTTGTGTGTGTGTGTGTGTGTGTGTGTGTGTGTGTGTGTGTGTGTGTGTGTGTGTGTGTGTGTGTGTGTGTGTGTGTGTGTGTGTGTGTGTGTGTGTGTGTGTGTGTGTGTGTGTGTGTGTGTGTGTGTGTGTGTGTTAGAGAGAAATAGATGTAGTAGATATAAAAAAATGGAAAAATACATATATTTGATAGGCGGGGTCCAAGAGCTAATAACTCGATTCTGCAGATACATATAGTAAATACAAGGAGAAAATAAATACACACACACACACACATTAATTGATAATGGACTGTTTTGTGTGCGTATCCATGTGTACTATTGTCAAGACCGACAGACACGTGAAGCTATGTGTGTGTATGTGTACCTGTAATTGAACTGACATGTGTACGGTAATTATCTGTATGTGTCCATTTTAAAGGTACACATTAGTGAATGTGTATTTATGTAAATTGGTTGACATATGTACGTGTGCGCGCGATTAGTGTTACTTTAATTTATATGGTTAACATTTATACGTTTGAATGACATAGTTTCCCATTATTGTCACATTTTTTGTTACATGTCTACTATTGTGAAGATGGACAGACACGTCCAGCTATGAGTGTTTATGTGTACCAGTAATTGAACTGACATGTGTACTGCAACTATCTGCGTGTGTCCATTTTAAAGGAATATATTAGTGAATGTTTATTTATGTAAATTGATTGGAATATGTATGTGGACGCTCGGTTAGTGTAACTGTAATTTATATGGTTAACGTTTGAATGACATAGTTTCCCCTCATTGTCACATTTTTTGTTACTATTTCGCTGTTCACTTTCACTCTCTCTGAATCCCGTGGACTAATTGTGCTCACGTGTGTTTGTGTAGGGAAGGGGGAACCATAGGCTTTTCACAAAATAATTTACAACTATTTGCTGAGAAAAGTTTCAAAAGATCATCTATGTTTTTAATAAGTGTTCTTTTTCCTAACATACAAGTCAATCACACAGTACCTAACCTCAGTCAGAAACACTTTTCTTACTATATCTCGCAACGTCTTTGGCATATATATCCTATCTTAAATAATTAACAATTTTAATTCATAACTGCCAACCCCCCTCCCATCCAAAGCTTTCAAAGCCACCAAACATCATTCCTTTCCCTTAACCTCTCCCAAATTATCTTTTGCACCAATTCACAAACAAGGGGGCTTTATAGCTGAGTGGACGTCGCTCTCGACTCGTAATCGTAGCTCATTCGATCCCACGGTGATGAAACAAACGGAAATCAGCAGAGTTTCTATCATTCTGATGCCCCTGTTACCCAGCAGTAAATATGTACCTGGGCGTTAGACAGCTGTTACGGGCTGCTTCCTGGGTGTGTGTGTGTGGAATGTTTTTTATTAGTTAGTAATAATTGATTGATTGACAGTTGAGAGGCGGGCCGAAAGAGTAGAGCTCAACCCTCGCAAGCATAACTAGGTGAACACAACTAGATAAATACTAACCAACCACGATCTCGACAATCCATTACACACACAACCCCCCCTCCCCCCCCCCCCAAACTCCCGAAATCGTTCTACCTAAATCAATAAAAAATTAAAACAAATCAATTAATTCACCACAAATACTAACTATAAATAAAGGAACCAAATTTGAGACATACAGCGACTCCAGCGTGGTCTAGTCGGAAGAGAACGTGTTCTCATCTGGATAGATTGCGATCGAGTCTGTCGGAACGGGTGTGTAACTGCAGGGCACAAATATTTGTGTGTCCCCTCCTGTAGCTGCCTCTGTTTCGACAGGTTCCCTGGATAGCTGGAATTGACCTGACCCTTGGAAAGTGGGGAAGGGGTGAAATCCGTTGGGCCCACGGATGGATACCTTGGATCCATGGACCTAGAGCAGGTCTAATCACCTGGGATTCGAACCCACGGTGGGAATAAGGGGGGAGGTATGGGAAGGGGGGGGGGAAGGATGTTTCCCTGGAACCAAACCACATAAACCCGGACACTCACACACACACCCTCACCCGAACACTCACAGGGGCACTCACACTCACACACTCCCATAGACTGTGATAAGGGAGACCATCTGAGGGGACACAGATGGCCTCCTGGACCCACAGGTATAACCGGACACACACACACCCGGACACTCACAGGGACACTCACACACACTCGCCCGGACACTCACAGGGATATACACACTCACACACAGACACACATCCATAGACAAACTGTGATAAGGGAGACCATCTGAGGGGACACAGATGGCCTCCTGGACACACAAGTATATATCAATATTTAATTTAATATTTATTATTTAATTTTATTAAATAAGTAATCAAATTATTGTTTTTTAATAAATTATTATTTTATTAAATTATTAAATAATTATATTAATAAAACAAATTAAATTAAATTTAATAATTAAATATTTATTATTTAATTTACAAATATGACAGATTTTTTAAATATATATATATATATATATATATATATATATATATATATATATATATATATATATATATATGTATATATATATATATATATATATATATATATATATATATATATATATATATATAAAGCCTTAATGGTCCCCAGGACTATATGCAACTGAAAACTCACATGCCAGAAGTGACTCGAACCCATACTGCCAGGAGCAATGCAACTGGTATGTACAGGACGCCTTAATCCACTTGTGTCAATTTTAAAGGAATATATTAGTGAATATTTATTTATGTAAATTGATATATATATATTTATATACATACAATTGATATATATACAATTTATATACAATTGATATATATATATATATATATATATATATATATATATATATATATATATATATATATATATATATATATATATATATATATATATTTTTTTTTTTTTTATTTAATTTACAATAGCTGGACATGAGTTCTCTCACATTGACAGTGGCTTGACGAAAAACGCAGACTAACCTCACACTTATCTGGTGCCCTCGGGAAGTGGAGATATTTGAGATGTATATATATCTCGAAGTCTCTACTTCTTTTGTAGGGTCTTATGGTGTAGTGGGTTAAAGCGGACTAGTTATGGCAGCTACTGGAAGGTAGTTGTGCTTTCTGGGTTCGAGTCCCACTGGTGGGTGTTGTTCCAAAGATTGTTAATCTTCACTTGTTGTTTATGCAAGTATAGGCTTATAGCTGGACACGAGTTCTCTCACATTGACAGTGGCTTGACGAAAAACGCAGACTAACCTCACACTTATCTGGTGCCCTCGGGAAGTGGAGATATTTGAGATGTATATATATCTCGAAGTCTCTACTTCTTTTGTAGGGTCTGATGGTGTAGTGGGTTAAAGCGGACTAGTTATGGCAGCTACTGGAAGGTAGTTGTGCTTTCTGGGTTCGAGTCCCACTGGTGGGTGTTGTTCCAAAGATTGTTAATCTTCACTTGTGGTTTATGCAAGTATAGGCTTATATATATATGTATATATATATATATATATATATATAAAGAGAATGTCTGTCTATGTAATGAGGCCATATGCTGGAGGCTGCAGCCATACACAGATTTATTTTAAAATTTATTTATTAATATATTATTAAGGCTTATTATTACTAAATTAATGTATTTGTAGAGGGAAAGGTCTGGGGTAGGGAACGGGCATAGGTTGGTCAGTGTTGACTTTAGCTAAAGGATTTAGGAATAATTATTAATTATTCTTATCACTCCCCCCCCCCTACCAATTTAATTAAAGTTAATTGTAAAATAATGCTTGAGATGGCTGAAGACTTTTTCGTACTTAGAAAAAACCTAAATTAAACACATAAAGAAGTTTATTGGTCCTGATTTAAGTTAAAGGAAGAGGTGCAAAGGTGGTGGTGGGGGTGGGGGGAGGATACGGGATTTAGAGGTGGAATGAAGAGAGGAACAGGGGGAGTGGTGCAGGTGAAACAGGGAGGAAGAGGGGGAACAGAGGGTGCTGTACAGGTGATACAGGGATGGGGATGGGGGAACAGGGGGAGTGGTGCAGATGAAACAGGGATGAAGAGGGAGAAACAGGGGGGAGTTGTGCAGGTGAAACAGGGATGAAGAGGGAGAAACAGAGGGAGTGGTGCAGGTGAAACAGGGATGCAGAGGGAGAAACAGGGGGGAGTTGTGCAGGTGAAACAGGGATTAAAGGAAAATTTATATAAGTTGATAGATGGATGTTTACATTGATTGCTAAATATATACATTGACGGATAGACGGATGCATAGATGCATCTTAAAGACATATGAGTAGATGGATGGATAGACAGAAGAGTTGATGGACGGATAAATGGAATATAAATATATATAATGATAAATGGTTGGTTTATGGGAAGATAGATTGATGGATTGACAGATATAAGTAGATAGATAGATGGATCCATTGATGGATTCATTTGTGCTTATCTCTTGAGGTTCTTCTTGAGATGATTTCGGGGCTTTAGTGTCCCCGCGGTCCGGTCCTCGACCAAACCTCCACCCCCAGGAAGCAGCCCGTGACAGCTAACTAACACCCAGGTACCTGTTTTACTGCAAGGTATCAGGGGCACAGGGTGAAATAAACTCTGCCCATTGTTTCTCGGCGGCGCCCGGAATCGAACCCGGGACCACAGGATCACAAGTCCAGTGTCCAGTGTGCTGTCCGCTCGGCCGACTGGCTCCCCGGTCGGAGGGGAGCCGGTGAACAGACGAATCAGGTTAAAGAATATCTGTCGATTTGCTATTGCATCAACTGAGATTCGGTATGGGACCATTAGGATTATAACCAACGAACTCTCTCCGTTTAGACGGTAGGCCTCCAGTTTGTGTGTGTGTGTGTGTGTGTGTGTGTGTGTGTGTGTGTGTGTGTGTGTGTGTGTGTGTGTGTGTGTGTGTGTGTGTGTGTGTGTGTGTGTGTGTGTGTGTGTGTGTGTGTGTGTGTGTGTGTGTGTGTGTGTGTGTGTTAGAGAGAAATAGATGTAGTAGATATAAAAAAATGGAAAAATACATATATTTGATAGGCGGGGTCCAAGAGCTAATAACTCGATTCTGCAGATACATATAGTAAATACAAGGAGAAAATAAATACACACACACACACACATTAATTGATAATGGACTGTTTTGTGTGCGTATCCATGTGTACTATTGTCAAGACCGACAGACACGTGAAGCTATGTGTGTGTATGTGTACCTGTAATTGAACTGACATGTGTACGGTAATTATCTGTATGTGTCCATTTTAAAGGTACACATTAGTGAATGTGTATTTATGTAAATTGGTTGACATATGTACGTGTGCGCGCGATTAGTGTTACTTTAATTTATATGGTTAACATTTATACGTTTGAATGACATAGTTTCCCATTATTGTCACATTTTTTGTTACATGTCTACTATTGTGAAGATGGACAGACACGTCCAGCTATGAGTGTTTATGTGTACCAGTAATTGAACTGACATGTGTACTGCAACTATCTGCGTGTGTCCATTTTAAAGGAATATATTAGTGAATGTTTATTTATGTAAATTGATTGGAATATGTATGTGGACGCTCGGTTAGTGTAACTGTAATTTATATGGTTAACGTTTGAATGACATAGTTTCCCCTCATTGTCACATTTTTTGTTACTATTTCGCTGTTCACTTTCACTCTCTCTGAATCCCGTGGACTAATTGTGCTCACGGGTGTTTGTGTAGGGAAGGGGGAACCATAGGCTTTTCACAAAATAATTTACAACTATTTGCTGAGAAAAGTTTCAAAAGATCATCTATGTTTTTAATAAGTGTTCTTTTTCCTAACATACAAGTCAATCACACAGTACCTAACCTCAGTCAGAAACACTTTTCTTACTATATCTCGCAACGTCTTTGGCATATATATCCTATCTTAAATAATTAACAATTTTAATTCATAACTGCCAACCCCACTCCCATCCAAAGCTTTCAAAGCCACCAAACATCATTCCTTTCCCTTAACCTCTCCCAAATTATCTTTTGCACCAATTCACAAACAAGGGGGCTTTATAGCTGAGTGGACGTCGCTCTCGACTCGTAATCGTAGCTCATTCGATCCCACGGTGATGAAACAAACGGAAATCAGCAGAGTTTCTATCATTCTGATGCCCCTGTTACCCAGCAGTAAATATGTACCTGGGCGTTAGACAGCTGTTACGGGCTGCTTCCTGGGTGTGTGTGTGTGGAATGTTTTTTATTAGTTAGTAATAATTGATTGATTGACAGTTGAGAGGCGGGCCGAAAGAGTAGAGCTCAACCCTCGCAAGCATAACTAGGTGAACACAACTAGATAAATACTAACCAACCACGATCTCGACAATCCATTACACACACAACCCCCCCTCCCCCCCCCCCAAACTCCCGAAATCGTTCTACCTAAATCAATAAAAAATTAAAACAAATCAATTAATTCACCACAAATACTAACTATAAATAAAGGAACCAAATTTGAGACATACAGCGACTCCAGCGTGGTCTAGTCGGAAGAGAACGTGTTCTCATCTGGATAGATTGCGATCGAGTCTGTCGGAACGGGTGTGTAACTGCAGGGCACAAATATTTGTGTGTCCCCTCCTGTAGCTGCCTCTGTTTCGACAGGTTCCCTGGATAGCTGGAATTGACCTGACCCTTGGAAAGTGGGGAAGGGGTGAAATCCGTTGGGCCACGGATGGATACCTTGGATCCATGGACCTAGAGCAGGTCTAATCACCTGGGATTCGAACCCACGGTGGGAATAAGGGGGGAGGTATGGGAAGGGGGGGGGGGGGAAGGATGTTTCCCTGGAACCAAACCACATAAACCCGGACACTCACACACACACCCTCACCCGAACACTCACAGGGGCACTCACACTCACACACTCCCATAGACTGTGATAAGGGAGACCATCTGAGGGGACACAGATGGCCTCCTGGACCCACAGGTATAACCGGACACACACACACCCGGACACTCACAGGGACACTCACACACACTCGCCCGGACACTCACAGGGATATACACACTCACACACAGACACACATCCATAGACAAACTGTGATAAGGGAGACCATCTGAGGGGACACAGATGGCCTCCTGGACACACAAGTATATATCAATATTTAATTTAATATTTATTATTTAATTTTATTAAATAAGTAATCAAATTAGTGTTTTTTAATAAATTATTATTTTATTAAATTATTAAATAATTATATTAATAAAACAAATTAAATTAAATTTAATAATTAAATATTTATTATTTAATTTACAAATATGACAGATTTTTTAAATATATATATATATATATATATATATATATATATATATATATATATATATATATATATGTATATATATATATATATATATATATATATATATATATATATATATATATATATAAAGCCTTAATGGTCCCCAGGACTATATGCAACTGAAAACTCACATGCCAGAAGTGACTCGAACCCATACTGCCAGGAGCAATGCAACTGGTATGTACAGGACGCCTTAATCCACTTGTGTCAATTTTAAAGGAATATATTAGTGAATATTTATTTATGTAAATTGATATATATATATATTTATATACATATATATATATATATATATATATATATATATATATATATATATATATATATATATATATATATATATATATATATATATATTTTTTTATTTAATTTACAATAGCTGGACATGAGTTCTCTCACATTGACAGTGGCTTGACGAAAAACGCAGACTAACCTCACACTTATCTGGTGCCCTCGGGAAGTGGAGATATTTGAGATGTATATATATCTCGAAGTCTCTACTTCTTTTGTAGGGTCTGATGGTGTAGTGGGTTAAAGCGGACTAGTTATGGCAGCTACTGGAAGGTAGTTGTGCTTTCTGGGTTCGAGTCCCACTGGTGGGTGTTGTTCCAAATATTGTTAATCTTCACTTGTGGTTTATGCAAGTATAGGCTTATAGCTGGACACGAGTTCTCTCACATTGACAGTGGCTTGACGAAAAACGCAGACTAACCTCACACTTATCTGGTGCCCTCGGGAAGTGGAGATATTTGAGATGTATATATATCTCGAAGTCTCTACTTCTTTTGTAGGGTCTGATGGTGTAGTGGTTAAAGCGGACTAGTTATGGCAGCTACTGGAAGGTAGTTGTGCTTTCTGGGTTCGAGTCCCACTGGTGGGTGTTGTTCCAAAGATTGTTAATCTTCACTTGTGGTTTATGCAAGTATAGGCTTATATATATATTGTATATATATATATATATAAAGAGAATGTCTTGTCTATGTAATGAGGCCATATGCTGGAGGCTGCAGCCATACACAGATTTATTTTAAAATTTATTTATTAATATATTATTAAGGCTTATTATTACTAAATTAATGTATTTGTAGAGGGAAAGGTCTGGGGTAGGGAACGGGCATAGGTTGGTCAGTGTTGACTTTAGCTAAAGGATTTAGGAATAATTATTAATTATTCTTATCACTCCCCCCCCCCCCTACCAATTTAATTAAAGTTATTGTAAAATAATGCTTGAGATAGCTGAAGACTTTTTCGTACTTAGAAAAAACCTAAATTAAACACATAAAGAAGTTTATTGGTCCTGATTTAAGTTAAAGGAAGAGGTGCAAAGGTGGTGGTGGGGGTGGGGGGAGGATACGGGATTTAGAGGTGGAATGAAGAGAGGGAACAGGGGGAGTGGTGCAGGTGAAACAGGGAGGAAGAGGGGAACAGAGGGTGCTGTACAGGTGATAACAGGGATGGGGATGGGGGAACAGGGGGAGTGGTGCAGATGAAACAGGGATGAAGAGGGAGAAACAGGGGGGAGTGGTGCAGGTGAAACAGGGATGAAGAGGGAGAAACAGAGGGAGTGGTGCAGGTGAAACAGGGATGCAGAGGGAGAAACAGGGGGGAGTTGTGCAGGTGAAACAGGGATTAAAGGAAAATTTATATAAGTTGATAGATGGATGTTTACATTGATTGCTAAATATATACATTGACGGATAGACGGATGCATAGATGCATCTTAAAGACATATGAGTAGATGGATGGATAGACAGAAGAGTTGATGGACGGATAAATGGAATATAAATATATATAATGATAAATGGTTGGTTTATGGGAAGATAGATTGATGGATTGACAGATATAAGTAGATAGATAGATGGATCCATTGATGGATTCATTTGTGCTTATCTCTTGAGGTTCTTCTTGAGATGATTTCGGGGCTTTAGTGTCCCCGGGTCCGGTCCTCGACCAAACCTCCACCCCCAGGAAGCAGCCCGTGACAGCTAACTAACACCCAGGTACCTGTTTTACTGCAAGGTATCAGGGGCACAGGGTGAAAGAAACTCTGCCCATTGTTTCTCGGCGGCGCCCGGAATCGAACCCGGGACCACAGGATCACAAGTCCAGTGTCCAGTGTGCTGTCCGCTCGGCCGACTGGCTCCCCGGTCGGAGGGGAGCCGGTGAACAGACGAATCAGGTTAAAGAATATCTGTCGATTTGCTATTGCATCAACTGAGATTCGGTATGGGACCATTAGGATTATAACCAACGAACTCTCTCCGTTTAGACGGTAGGCCTCCAGTTTGTGTGTGTGTGTGTGTGTGTGTGTGTGTGTGTGTGTGTGTGTGTGTGTGTGTGTGTGTGTGTGTGTGTGTGTGTGTGTGTGTGTGTGTGTGTGTGTGAGAGAGAAATAGATGTAGTAGATATAAAAAAATGGAAAAATACATATATTTGATAGGCGGGGTCCAAGAGCTAATAACTCGATTCTGCAGATACATATAGTAAATACAAGGAGAAAATAAATACACACACACACACACATTAATTGATAATGGACTGTTTTGTGTGCGTATCCATGTGTACTATTGTCAAGACCGACAGACACGTGAAGCTATGTGTGTGTATGTGTACCTGTAATTGAACTGACATGTGTACGGTAATTATCTGTATGTGTCCATTTTAAAGGTACACATTAGTGAATGTGTATTTATGTAAATTGGTTGACATATGTACGTGTGCGCGCGATTAGTGTTACTTTAATTTATATGGTTAACATTTATACGTTTGAATGACATAGTTTCCCATTATTGTCACATTTTTTGTTACATGTCTACTATTGTCAAGATGGACAGACACGTCCAGCTATGAGTGTTTATGTGTACCAGTAATTGAACTGACATGTGTACTGCAACTATCTGCGTGTGTCCATTTTAAAGGAATATATTAGTGAATGTTTATTTATGTAAATTGATTGGAATATGTATGTGGACGCTCGGTTAGTGTAACTGTAATTTATATGGTTAACGTTTGAATGACATAGTTTCCCCTCATTGTCACATTTTTTGTTACTATTTCGCTGTTCACTTTCACTCTCTCTGAATCCCGTGGACTAATTGTGCTCACGTGTGTTTGTGTAGGGAAGGGGGAACCATAGGCTTTTCACAAAATAATTTACAACTATTTGCTGAGAAAAGTTTCAAAAGATCATCTATGTTTTTAATAAGTGTTCTTTTTCCTAACATACAAGTCAATCACACAGTACCTAACCTCAGTCAGAAACACTTTTCTTACTATATCTCGCAACGTCTTTGGCATATATATCCTATCTTAAATAATTAACAATTTTAATTCATAACTGCCAACCCCCCTCCCATCCAAAGCTTTCAAAGCCACCAAACATCATTCCTTTCCCTTAACCTCTCCCAAATTATCTTTTGCACCAATTCACAAACAAGGGGGCTTTATAGCTGAGTGGACGTCGCTCTCGACTCGTAATCGTAGCTCATTCGATCCCACGGTGATGAAACAAACGGAAATCAGCAGAGTTTCTATCATTCTGATGCCCCTGTTACCCAGCAGTAAATATGTACCTGGGCGTTAGACAGCTGTTACGGGCTGCTTCCTGGGTGTGTGTGTGTGGAATGTTTTTTATTAGTTAGTAATAATTGATTGATTGACAGTTGAGAGGCGGGCCGAAAGAGTAGAGCTCAACCCTCGCAAGCATAACTAGGTGAACACAACTAGATAAATACTAACCAACCACGATCTCGACAATCCATTACACACACAACCCCCCCTCCCCCCCCCCCAAACTCCCGAAATCGTTCTACCTAAATCAATAAAAAATTAAAACAAATCAATTAATTCACCACAAATACTAACTATAAATAAAGGAACCAAATTTGAGACATACAGCGACTCCAGCGTGGTCTAGTCGGAAGAGAACGTGTTCTCATCTGGATAGATTGCGATCGAGTCTGTCGGAACGGGTGTGTAACTGCAGGGCACAAATATTTGTGTGTCCCCTCCTGTAGCTGCCTCTGTTTCGACAGGTTCCCTGGATAGCTGGAATTGACCTGACCCTTGGAAAGTGGGGAAGGGGTGAAATCCGTTGGGCCCACGGATGGATACCTTGGATCCATGGACCTAGAGCAGGTCTAATCACCTGGGATTCGAACCCACGGTGGGAATAAGGGGGGAGGTATGGGAAGGGGGGGGGGGAAGGATGTTTCCCTGGAACCAAACCACATAAACCCGGACACTCACACACACACCCTCACCCGAACACTCACAGGGGCACTCACACTCACACACTCCCATAGACTGTGATAAGGGAGACCATCTGAGGGGACACAGATGGCCTCCTGGACCCACAGGTATAACCGGACACACACACACCCGGACACTCACAGGGACACTCACACACACTCGCCCGGACACTCACAGGGATATACACACTCACACACAGACACACATCCATAGACAAACTGTGATAAGGGAGACCATCTGAGGGGACACAGATGGCCTCCTGGACACACAAGTATATATCAATATTTAATTTAATATTTATTATTTAATTTTATTAAATAAGTAATCAAATTATTGTTTTTTAATAAATTATTATTTTATTAAATTATTAAATAATTATATTAATAAAACAAATTAAATTAAATTTAATAATTAAATATTTATTATTTAATTTACAAATATGACAGATTTTTAAATATATATATATATATATATATATATATATATATATATATATATATATATATATATATATATATATATATATATATATATATATATATATATATATATATATATATATATATAAAGCCTTAATGGTCCCCAGGACTATATGCAACTGAAAACTCACATGCCAGAAGTGACTCGAACCCATACTGCCAGGAGCAATGCAACTGGTATGTACAGGACGCCTTAATCCACTTGTGTCAATTTTAAAGGAATATATTAGTGAATATTTATTTATGTAAATTGATATATATATATATTTATATACATATATATATATATATATATATATATATATATATATATATATATATATATATATATATATATATTTTTTTTTTTTTTTATTTAATTTACAATAGCTGGACATGAGTTCTCTCACATTGACAGTGGCTTGACGAAAAACGCAGACTAACCTCACACTTATCTGGTGCCCTCGGGAAGTGGAGATATTTGAGATGTATATATATCTCGAAGTCTCTACTTCTTTTGTAGGGTCTGATGGTGTAGTGGGTTAAAGCGGACTAGTTATGGCAGCTACTGGAAGGTAGTTGTGCTTTCTGGGTTCGAGTCCCACTGGTGGGTGTTGTTCCAAAGATTGTTAATCTTCACTTGTGGTTTATGCAAGTATAGGCTTATAGCTGGACACGAGTTCTCTCACATTGACAGTGGCTTGACGAAAAACGCAGACTAACCTCACACTTATCTGGTGCCCTCGGGAAGTGGAGATATTTGAGATGTATATATATCTCGAAGTCTCTACTTCTTTTGTAGGGTCTGATGGTGTAGTGGGTTAAAGCGGACTAGTTATGGCAGCTACTGGAAGGTAGTTGTGCTTTCTGGGTTCGAGTCCCACTGGTGGGTGTTGTTCCAAAGATTGTTAATCTTCACTTGTGGTTTATGCAAGTATAGGCTTATATATATATGTATATATATATATATATATATAAGAGAATGTCTGTCTATGTAATGAGGCCATATGCTGGAGGCTGCAGCCATACACAGATTTATTTTAAAATTTATTTATTAATATATTATTAAGGCTTATTATTACTAAATTAATGTATTTGTAGAGGGAAAGGTCTGGGGTAGGGAACGGGCATAGGTTGGTCAGTGTTGACTTTAGCTAAAGGATTTAGGAATAATTATTAATTATTCTTATCACTCCCCCCCCCCCTACCAATTTAATTAAAGTTAATTGTAAAATAATGCTTGAGATGGCTGAAGACTTTTTCGTACTTAGAAAAAACCTAAATTAAACACATAAAGAAGTTTATTGGTCCTGATTTAAGTTAAAGGAAGAGGTGCAAAGGTGGTGGTGGGGGTGGGGAGGATACGGGATTTAGAGGTGGAATGAAGAGAGGGAACAGGGGGAGTGGTGCAGGTGAAACAGGGAGGAAGAGGGGAACAGAGGGTGCTGTACAGGTGATACAGGGATGGGGATGGGGGAACAGGGGAGTGGTGCAGATGAAACAGGGATGAAGAGGGAGAAACAGGGGGAGTGGTGCAGGTGAAACAGGGATGAAGAGGGAGAAACAGAGGGAGTGGTGCAGGTGAAACAGGGATGCAGAGGGAGAAACAGGGGGGAGTTGTGCAGGTGAAACAGGGATTAAAGGAAAATTTATATAAGTTGATAGATGGATGTTTACATTGATTGCTAAATATATACATTGACGGATAGACGGATGCATAGATGCATCTTAAAGACATATGAGTAGATGGATGGATAGACAGAAGAGTTGATGGACGGATAAATGGAATATAAATATATATAATGATAAATGGTTGGTTTATGGGAAGATAGATTGATGGATTGACAGATATAAGTAGATAGATAGATGGATCCATTGATGGATTCATTTGTGCTTATCTCTTGAGGTTCTTCTTGAGATGATTTCGGGGCTTTAGTGTCCCCGCGGTCCGGTCCTCGACCAAACCTCCACCCCCAGGAAGCAGCCCGTGACAGCTAACTAACACCCAGGTACCTGTTTTACTGCAAGGTATCAGGGGCACAGGGTGAAAGAAACTCTGCCCATTGTTTCTCGGCGGCGCCCGGAATCGAACCCGGGACCACAGGATCACAAGTCCAGTGTCCAGTGTGCTGTCCGCTCGGCCGACTGGCTCCCCGGTCGGAGGGGAGCCGGTGAACAGACGAATCAGGTTAAAGAATATCTGTCGATTTGCTATTGCATCAACTGAGATTCGGTATGGGACCATTAGGATTATAACCAACGAACTCTCTCCGTTTAGACGGTAGGCCTCCAGTTTGTGTGTGTGTGTGTGTGTGTGTGTGTGTGTGTGTGTGTGTGTGTGTGTGTGTGTGTGTGTGTGTGTGTGTGTGTGTGTGTGTGTGTGTGTGTGTGTGTGTGTTAGAGAGAAATAGATGTAGTAGATATAAAAAAATGGAAAAATACATATATTTGATAGGCGGGGTCCAAGAGCTAATAACTCGATTCTGCAGATACATATAGTAAATACAAGGAGAAAATAAATACACACACACACACACATTAATTAATGGACTGTTTGTGTGCGTATCCATGTGTACTATTGTCAAGACCGACAGACACGTGAAGCTATGTGTGTGTATGTGTACCTGTAATTGAACTGACATGTGTACGGTAATTATCTGTATGTGTCCATTTTAAAGGTACACATTAGTGAATGTGTATTTATGTAAATTGGTTGACATATGTACGTGTGCGCGCGATTAGTGTTACTTTAATTTATATGGTTAACATTTATACGTTTGAATGACATAGTTTCCCATTATTGTCACATTTTTTGTTACATGTCTACTATTGTCAAGATGGACAGACACGTCCAGCTATGAGTGTTTATGTGTACCAGTAATTGAACTGACATGTGTACTGCAACTATCTGCGTGTGTCCATTTTAAAGGAATATATTAGTGAATGTTTATTTATGTAAATTGATTGGAATATGTATGTGGACGCTCGGTTAGTGTAACTGTAATTTATATGGTTAACGTTTGAATGACATAGTTTCCCCTCATTGTCACATTTTTTGTTACTATTTCGCTGTTCACTTTCACTCTCTCTGAATCCCGTGGACTAATTGTGCTCACGTGTGTTTGTGTAGGGAAGGGGGAACCATAGGCTTTTCACAAAATAATTTACAACTATTTGCTGAGAAAAGTTTCAAAAGATCATCTATGTTTTTAATAAGTGTTCTTTTTCCTAACATACAAGTCAATCACACAGTACCTAACCTCAGTCAGAAACACTTTTCTTACTATATCTCGCAACGTCTTTGGCATATATATCCTATCTTAAATAATTAACAATTTTAATTCATAACTGCCAACCCCCCTCCCATCCAAAGCTTTCAAAGCCACCAAACATCATTCCTTTCCCTTAACCTCTCCCAAATTATCTTTTGCACCAATTCACAAACAAGGGGGCTTTATAGCTGAGTGGACGTCGCTCTCGACTCGTAATCGTAGCTCATTCGATCCCACGGTGATGAAACAAACGGAAATCAGCAGAGTTTCTATCATTCTGATGCCCCTGTTACCCAGCAGTAAATATGTACCTGGGCGTTAGACAGCTGTTACGGGCTGCTTCCTGGGTGTGTGTGTGTGGAATGTTTTTTATTAGTTAAATAATTGATTGATTGACAGTTGAGAGGCGGGCCGAAAGAGTAGAGCTCAACCCTCGCAAGCATAACTAGGTGAACACAACTAGATAAATACTAACCAACCACGATCTCGACAATCCATTACACACACAACCCCCCCTCCCCCCCCCCCCAACTCCCGAAATCGTTCTACCTAAATCAATAAAAAATTAAAACAAATCAATTAATTCACCACAAATACTAACTATAAATAAAGGAACCAAATTTGAGACATACAGCGACTCCAGCGTGGTCTAGTCGGAAGAGAACGTGTTCTCATCTGGATAGATTGCGATCGAGTCTGTCGGAACGGGTGTGTAACTGCAGGGCACAAATATTTGTGTGTCCCCTCCTGTAGCTGCCTCTGTTTCGACAGGTTCCCTGGAT